>NC_038248.2:24026622-24036622 GCF_000004515.6 Glycine max | reverse complement strand
ATCTCTAGGCTGTAGCATTTGAAAGCCTTTACATCAGTCCCAGGCTCTTTGACTATTAAGATGACTTCGCCCCCGGAGTTGTATTTTAAACAAATGAGAGCAGGCTCTTCGCATCTTTTTCTAGCTAGCAAGTGAAGTCAGTGAGCAGGCTTAGGAAAGTAGAGAGCAAGGAAAAGCATCCAACCAATCCAGTTTCACCAATCCTGTTAGGCTGCTTAATTATTCTATTGAGTTGCCTACCCTCAGGTCATTCGCTGCCTTAAGCCCTACAGTTTCTTCGCTAGCCGTTGTTGGGACTTGACTTAGTTAAGAGTTAGCCTAGAAAGGCTTTGAAAGCAAGTCAAGCATTCCAATCCCAGCGGATTAATCAATAGCAGTAGAGTCGTAAACAAGAACAGCAGAGGCTGAACAAGTCACTTCCTTAGAGCGTGAACAAAACAATAAGTTAGGTCGTTTGATTAGCAAATTCCTACTGTTTGTTTAGGAGATTTATTGAACAAGCCTTCTAAATAAAGGCGAAGAAGAATCATCGAACTAATGGACTTACCGCTCGCTCCCAGCCAACAAGCAGTTAGCCTTCTTTTCCAAGGAATTCAAATGTGGATGACTGGACATCAGCAATAACAGGAGCCGAGCTTTCACAAAAACATACGAACCTACCCTATCATTTAAGGGGTACTAAAATCAACGTGTCAATCATCCCTACCCCGGATCTTTGGACTTAATGTAAGATTCTTTTCTGGGCACGGGTGAAATAGATGTCTTCCGCCGTATTTAAGTTATTGTTGCTGCTTGGGCACTTGGTTGAACCGGTACCTCAACAGCACTTGTCTTTGCCTCTCTCTGAGCAAGGTATGTAGGGTGCTCTATACCTTATTTATTTGATTTTCTGCTTCTCTCTAGACTAGCTTCCTCCCTGGATCATTAAGTCCTTTAGTAAGGAAGTAAATAGTCGTCCCGGTAGTGGGAAAAGTCCGATTGCCTAGTAGCCCCAGTACTATAGGGAAGGCCTATTCTTCGTATAGGCAAAGCCTCACTATCTTATCTCTGAAACCCTGAAAATGATTCCATTTTTGATTTGATAAGCATGTAATTCGCATCTTGGTCTTCCAGCCTCGATGAAAGCCCCTTGATTAGATAGGGGGGCAAAAGCACGACAAGCCTACCCATCATCAAAGCAAGCCCAAGTCTATGCAAGAAGGCCAAGGTCCTGTCCTCCGGATCTATCCAAATTCAAAGAGTTGGGCTACATAAAAGATCCTATTCTGAAATGGATATAGGCTTAACTAAAGCCCAATGCCAAGCAACGTCCTAGACTACAAATGCATAAATTGGGTTCCACTAAGCGCCCTTAACCCGACACAAGATGGGACCCTATTAGGTAGGATAGTGGGCTTAGTCAGCCCAACATAGGTTGTCCACCAAAAAGGGGAAGTTCCCGTGATTTAAGGTTTCTGGATATCCTACCCTAAGACGAGAGGGTTGGGCTTAGAACAAGACCCATCGGTGGATAAGATCACATCTTCATAACAAAAGGTGTACACGTTCGGCCTCACTCAAGGTAATGGGCCAAACAAATTGGATCTTATTGTATGACAAAATTGGTAATTTTTTTATTTTATTTCCTCAAGCAATAGGGTTTGACCAGTCCCAGCAGAGCCTGTGATGAACACGGATTTGCCCTGAGGGATGGCAGACAAAATATGCTTCTGCTCGTTTCCCCATTCTATTGGAGTGAAGGTTAGCCCAATGTTAGCATTCAGATCCATTTTCAGCCCTGGCCCGGAAATGCCACCTTTCCAAACAAAGCCCATCGAAGTCCAGTCCATCTAATTCATTTTATTCCCATTCCAGGACGGCCCAGGCCGCTATCCGAGTGCAATCGGCAAAAGCAAGTTTACCTTACTTATCTTTATAATATAATTCGTTCTGCTGTCAAAAGTAGGGGAAAGTGTCTGATCCTTTCAATCAAGCGATAGAGGCAGAGGCTTTACTTCAATCGCCTACGCTAGGACGGAGCTGCTGTCGAGTGACGATTGGCCGAGGGGAGTTCCATCATGAAGCTGGGTACAAATAAGCCAGTAAAAGACAAGTAGAAGCCAGTGAAAGAGGAGTTGTCAGGGTACGACGAAGCACGCCTGGTACGTAAGCGAATACGGATCACGTGGGTTTGTACTGATCCGCTTTCGAGCTGTCGAGTGAGGATTGCTCCATCTATTAAGAAAGGACGCAGGGGGCCTTGTTTATTTATTGGCATGAAGGTCAAGGGTCTGCATATTTTGAAAATAAGGGTTCGGCCTATTCCTGAGGGAGTTAGAGGGATTAAGCCGCGTGGCGATACCCGCGAAAAAACTAAGGATTTTATTTTTTTCTTAATGGACCCCCGCGCCTATAAATAGGACGCTTCTTTCTCTATTTGGCAAAGCAAAGGGAGATGGATCCAGCAACTGCTGATTGTTTCCCTCGCTCCTACGTATCCTTGGGTGCAATGAAGAAATCAGACCTACGTAGTTCTTTAAGTCTGAAATTTTGTTTTGTTAAATTGATTTTATTTTTTTGGAAAAGATTGATTTAAATTGTGAAAAAAAGTCATTTAAGGCATTGGACCTTTGAAATGATCTTTTGATTTTTAAAAAGAGGAGAAAGAGTCGTTAAGGCGTTGGACCTTGAAACGATCTCTTGATTTTTGAAAAGAGAGAATCATTTAAGTTGTTGGACCTTGAAACGACCTCTTGATATTTTTTTGATGAAATGAAGAAGTTTATGAGTTGGTTTTATTTGGTTTTTACTTATTAATCTCCAATCCTTTTTTATAGATAACTTGTGGCGTTAATAATCGGTTAAAACTTACTTTACAAAAGAAAAACGATTACCGATGATCGAAGAAGGAGATGAAGATGTACGAACAATAAAGGGGACCCCTAAGGGTCCATAAATCAAGTTCAAATCCTTAAAACAAGCACTAACCGGATGAAGAACGAAGAACGACCGAAGAACGAACGAAGAACAACCAAAAAACGATGTAGAAATTGATTGTAGTTGCGATTCGACGGCATTTTAGCTTCTTTTTTTCTTCTTTCTTCTTCTTTTCTCTTCTTTCTTCTTCTCTCTGGACCTTTGGACCATAGGAACCTCAGGACCCCTTTCCTTCAGCCCCCTCACGCTTATTTATAGCAAATGAGGGGTGGAGGATGCTCGCAGTTTGCCCAGGCGAGCTGCTTGCTTCCTCCAGATTTACTCACGATCGAAGAAAAGAATTAGGAAGGATGAGATGGCGAAGCCTTGACTACAACCACGCGTCTGGCTAAAGATGTTAAAGAAGCGCTCCTAGGAGGCAACCTAGTATCTCTAAACTTTGCTCTTTAATTTTATGCTTTATGCTTTCTATTGCGAGTTGGTCTTTTTTTTCGAGTTCTCATGAATTTGCCTAGGATTTATGCATGATTATGAGGCTTATTAAAAATAATAATAAGTAAATAAAATAATAATAAAAAACTATAAAAAAAATTCCAAAAAAAAAGTTATTATTTTAACTTGCCTGGGCAAGGGATTTGCTCACCTAGGCGAGTAAGCACGAACAATAGCCTTAAATAAGGGGTGAAATCAGATTTCACCCCCATTTTCTCCAAAAACTTCAAAGCTTCATCACCCAACCCACGGGACCTCCATTGTGGCAGCAACTTTGAGCCTCTTTTGTGCACATTTACCTCAAATCTTTTGCATTCCTTTCACCTCATCCAAGTAAGGATCATCTTCAACTCAAAATTTCATTTTCTTCTTGTTATGTTTGATGATTTGTGCTTTCTTTTTAAGTAGAAATGCAATGCGTATGATGGCTGTTTGGTTGTTTCTGTTTGTGTAAAAATGTGTTGGTTTGAATTATAGTAGGTCATCCTTGTTGTTTTACCTTTTAGCATTGTTTGATTATCCTCAAATCCTCATTTTTGCATTCTTAAACGTGTGATGTGTCATTATTTTCTCATATTTCTTAACCCTTTTTATCACTATTTTAATTACTGATTAGCCTTAATTGTCAAATTAATTATGCAGTTTTATCATTTGGGCCTACTTGACTAATTTTGTGTTTTTAATTTAATTTCAGGAGAATTATAAGCAATTGGGCTTGAATCCGAAATTGGGCTTGGACTTGAAGAGAGCAGACAATTTTATTTTATCAAATCTTATCTTATCCAGATTTTATTTCATCTAGATTATATTTCGTCCAGATTTTATTTCATCAAATCTTATCTTATCTTGTCCAGATTTTATTTTATTTCGTCTATGGGCTTGAAATTAAAATAGATTTGTAAGCTTTGGGGCTGAGGACCTATATAACAACACCAGGGTTTTAATTTAAGGAGTTTTTTTGGAGAGGAGAATAATTCTAGGATTTTAGAATTCCAGTTTTTACTGTTCATGCGCACTGTTCACATAAAATAAAATTCGTTTTCTGCAATTTCGTTTCTGCTTCAATCTATAATTTCATTTTCTACTGATTAATGGAAGGCTAAGTCTCTAGCGTTGTGTTCTCTTGAGGATCAAGCACAACTCTCTTTGAGGTTTTGTTATTACTATTGAATTCTGATCAGTCTTTCCCCCATGAAGCCCCCTGATGTCCAAGAAGATCGTATCTTTCTAAAGGCTTTTCCTCATTCTCTGGAGGGAGTGGCAAAAGATTGGCTATACTACCTTGCTCCCAGGTCTATTTTCAGCTAGGATGACCTTAAGAGGGTGTTCTTGGAGAAATTCTTCCCTGCATCTAGGACCACTGCCATCAGAAAAGACATTTCAGGCATTAGGCAACTTAGTGGAGAGAGCTTGTATGAGTACTGGGAAAGATTCAAGAAATTGTGTGCAAGCTGTCCTCACCACCAAATTTCTGAGCAACTCCTTCTTCAATATTTCTATGAGGGACTTAGAAACATGGAGAGGAGTATGATTGATGCCGCTAGTGGTGGAGCTCTTGGTGATATGACCCCTGCTGAGGCTAGGAATTTGGTTGAGAAGATGGCTTCCAACTCCCAACAATTCAGTGCAAGAAATGATGCTATTGTCCTTAGAGGAATCCATGAGGTGGCCATGGATTCATCTTCATCTACTGAAAATAAAAAGCTTGAGGGAAAACTTGATGCCTTGGTCAACCTAGTAACTTAGCTTGCCATGAATAAGAAATCTGCACCTGTTGCAAGAGTCTGTGGTCTATGTTCTTCTGCAGATCACCATACAGATCTTTGTCCTTCTTTGCAGCAATCTGGAGTCAATGAGCAACCTGAAGCTTATGCTGCAAACATTTATAATAGACCTCCTCAGCAGCAAAACCAACAACAACAGAATAATTATGACCTTTCAACCAACAGATACAATCTAGGTTGGAGGAATCATCCAAATCTGAGATGGACAAGTCCTCCATAACAACATCAGCCTGTCCCTCCTTTCCAGAATGCTGCTGGTGCAAGTAAGCCATATGTTCCTCCTCCAATGCAACAACAGCAGCAACAGTCACAACAAAGACAACAAGCAACTGAGGCTCATCCTCAACCTTCCTTAGAAAAGTTAGTGAGGCAAATGACCATCTAGAATATGCAATTTCAGCAAGAGACAAGAGCCTCCATTCAGAGTCTGACAAATCATATGGGGCAGATGGCTACTCAGTTGAACCAAGCTCAGTCCCAAAATTCTGACAAATTGCCTTCACAAACTGTGTAGAATCCAAAAAATGTGAGTGCCATCACCTTGAGGTCTGGCAAACAATTTGAAGTGTCTCCACCAGTAGAAGCACCTGCACCTGAACCTGTCAAGCTTTATTCTACACCTGAAAAAAGGATGAGTTAGTTACACAAAAGAGAAAGCTTCCTAACAAAAATTTTCATGCAGGTGAACCTTCTTCTAGTAATTCTGACTTGCAGCAGCCTCCTATCCCTCTTCCATTCCCACATAGAGCAATTCCAAACAAAAAAATGGAAGAAGTGGAAAAGGAGATCTTGGAGACCTTTAGGAAAGTAGAGGTGAACATACCTCTGCTAGATGCCATCAAGCAGATTCCAAGATATGCCAAGTTTCTAAAGGAGCTGTGCACCCACAAAAGGAAGCTCAAAGGCAATGAAAGGATTAGCATGGGAAGAAATGTGTCAGCGTTGATAGGTAAATCTGTTCCTCACATTCCTGAGAAATGTAAGGACCCTGGTTCTTTTTGTATACCTTGCATTATTGGGAACAATAAATTTGAGAATGCCATGCTAGATCTAGGAGCATCAGTTAGTGTCATGCCTCTGTCCATTTTCAATTCTTTATCTCTTGAACCTTTGCAATCTACAGATGTGGTGATTCATATGGCAAATAAAAGTGTTGCTTACCCCACAGGTTTCATAGAGGATGTGTTGATTTGGGTTGGTGAACTTATTTTTCTTATTGATTTTTATGTTCTTAATATGGAAGAGGGATTTTCCCATGGTTCAGTTCCAATTATTTTAGGCAGACCATTTATGAAAACAACCCGAACCAAGATAGATGTTTATGCTGGCACATAGTCTATGGAATTTGGTGATATTGTTGTTCACTTTAACATTCTTGATGCCATGAAACATCCATCTGAGGATCATTCTGTTTTTTGTGCTGAGATAATTGATCAGATTGTTGATGATTATATGTATGACTTTGATTCTATTCTTCATGGTAGGAAACATCCATTTTTATCTGATCTGCATACTTGTCACTCCTTATGCATTGAATATGAATCTGAGTTTGAATTTGATCCTGTATCTGATTTTTATGCTGAGAGTGAATTTGAATTTGAGTCTGGTTCTGATTTTCTGGGTGTTGTACCTCTTGATGTTGATTTTTTAGAGTCAGAATGCACTAACCATGTTGCAGGAAGTTCATATACTTTTGACTTGCTTTATGAGGTATAGGCTGAGGAACCTTCTTCTCCTACCCTGGTTCCGCCCACTGTTCAGCCACCACCCACACCAGAGTTGAAGCCCTTACCAGCAACCCTCAAATATGCTTACTTGGAAGACAAGGAAAATTTTTCAGTTATCATCTCTGCCTCCCTTGCTGCTGAGCAAGAGGAGAAGTTGTTGCTAGTTCTCAAGAAGCACAAGAAAGCCATTGGATGGACTTTAGCAGACATTCCTGGTATTAGCCCATATACCTACATGCATAGGATACTTTTAGAGGATGGAGCTAAGCCAGTGAGGCAACCACAGTGGCGACTCAACCCCGTCATTCTAGATGTGGTGAAAAAGGAAGTGACCAAGCTCTTACAAGCTGGAATCATCTACCCTATTTCTGACAGCCAGTGGGTGAGTCTAGTCCAAGTGGTTCCTAAGAAGATAGGCCTCACAGTGATCAAGAATGAGATTGATGAGCTTATCCCCACAAGAGTGTAGAACAGCTGGCGAATCTGCATTGATTATAGGAGGCTGAACCAGGTAACCAGAAAAGATCATTTTCCCCTGCCATTCATTGACCAAATGCTTGAGCGCTTGGCAGGTAAATCTCATTACTATTTTCTTGATGATTTTTCTGGTTATTTACAAATTCATATTGCTCCTGAGGATCAAGAAAAGACCACATTCACCTGTCCCTTTGGCACTTTTGCCTATAGAAGGATGCCCTTTGGCCTATGTAACGCCCCTGGTACCTTCCAGCGGTGTATGCTTAGCATTTTTAGTGATTTTTTAGAGAGCTGCATATAGGTGTTTATAGATGATTTTACTGGTTATGGATCGTCTTTTGATGCATGTTTGGATATTCTGGATAGAGTTCTTAGTAGATGCATTGAAACTAACCTTGTGCTGAATTTTGAAAAATGTCACTTCATGGTAGAACAAGGTATAGTTTTAGGGCATATCATTTCCAGTAGGGGCATAGAGGTAGACCCTACAAAAATAGATGTTATTTCACAATTGCCTTACCTCTCTTACGTGCGAGAGGTTCGTTCTTTTCTTGGTCATGCAGGGTTTTATAGGCACTTTATCAAGGATTTTAGCAAAGTGGCCCTTCTACTATCCAATCTGCTGCAAAAGGAGGTGGAGTTTGATTTTGATGACCGATGCAAAGAGGCTTTTGATTGCCTCAAGCGTGCGGTGACTACCACCCCTATCATTCAGACACCTGATTGGACAACCCCATTTGAGCTAATGTGCGATGCATCCAATTACGCATTGGGGGCTATCCTTGCTCAAAAGATTGATAAGCTGCCTTGGGTGATCTACTACGCTTCCAGAACTTTGGATGCTGCTCAAGCAAATTACACTACCACAGAGAAGGAGCTATTAGTGATACTTTTTGCTCTTGAGAAATTTCGTTCATATTTACTTGGTACTCGTGTTATTGTTTATACTGACCATGCAGTTCTGAAGTACCTGTTGAAGAAGGCTGAATCAAAGCCTAGATTGATCAGGTGGATGCTTTGGCTCCAAGAGTTTGATTTGGAGATCCGTGATCGGAGTGGTGCACAAAACCTCATGGCTGACCATCTGAGTAGGATTGAGCGTGTGTCTGAGGACTCACCCATTCGGGATGATTTTCTGGATGACCATTTGTACATTCTGTATAGTATTTCTGATTCCTTCCCCACTCCCTGGTTTACTAATATTGTGAATTATTTGGTTGCTTCTATTTTTCCTCCCTTAACATCTAAAGCTCAAAATGATAAAATTAAGAGCGATGCTAAGCATTATATTTGGGATGACCCCTATTTGTGGAAGTTGTGCAATGACCAAGTTATTAAGAGATGTATTCCAGACCATGAGATTGACTCAGTCCCGCAATTCTGTCATTCTTCCACACTAGGTGGCCATCTTGGCATACAGAGGATAGCTCGCAAGGTGCTTGACTGCAGTTTCTATTGGCCCACCATCTTCAAGGATACGTGGAGAATCTGTAGCAGTTGTGAGCCTTGTTAGAGAACAGGCGGCTCACTTTCATGGAGACAACAAATGCCACAACAACCCATGTTATTCTGTGAGGTGTTTGATGTCTGGGGAATAGATTTTATGGGGCCTTTCCCTGTCTCTTTTGGTTTTGTTTATATTCTCCTTGCTGTTGATTATGTTTCAAAATGGGTGGAAGCCAAACCCACCAGAACTAACGATGCTAAGGTTGTTGTGGATTTTGTTAGATCTAATCTGTTTTGCAAGTTTGGAGTCCCTAGAGCATCGTTAGTGATCAAGGAACCCATTTTTGTAACAGATCTGTGTATGCCTTGCTCAAAATGTATGGGGTCGTGCACAAAATTTCCACACCTTACCACCCCCAAACTAATGGGCAGGCTGAGATTTCAAACAGGGAGATAAAAAGGATCTTATAGAAGATTATGCAGCCGAACAGGAAGGATTGGAGCACCAGGCTGGATGATGCTCTTTGGGTGCATATGACTGCCTACGAAGCACCCATAGGAATGTTGCCTTATCGGGTTGTCTTTCGCAAGGCATGCCATCTTCCTATAGAGATAGAGCACAAAGCCTACTGGGCTGTAAAGACCTACAACTTCTCTATTGATCAGGCTGGAGAGGAGAGGAAGTTGCAACTAAGTGAGCTAGATGAGATCCGTTTAGAAGCCTATGAGAATTCCAAATTCTACAAGGAGAAGACCAAGAAGTTCCATGATAGTTTGATAGCTAAGAAGGACTTCGTGGTTGGACATAAAGTTTTATTGTGTAACTCTAGCCTCGGACTCATGAGTGGTAAGTTGAGGTCAAAGTGGATTGGTCCTTTTGTGGTGACTAATGTTTTTCCTTATGGTATAGTTGAGATTAAAAGTGAATCCACAGATAAGAGCTTCAAGGTCAATGTACACCAGGCTAAAACCATTCCTCACAAATCCCTCCTTAGTGGATGTAGTGGTGGAGGAGACCTCCTTACTTCACCCTACTTCTCTTCTGCCATGACTTAGGGAGTTTCTTTTTTGTCGGACCGGTAGTTGCGCGGCACCCTGGTGGTGTCTTTTTTTTTTTTTTTTTTTTTTTTTTTTTTTTTTTCTTTTTTTTTCTTTTTT
>NC_038248.2:23997097-24024910 GCF_000004515.6 Glycine max | reverse complement strand
TCTGGGGATTGGGCTCCATGGAGACAAATGTGTTGTTTAATTTTTTTTGTGGGGGGGTGGGGGGGGGGAGATTTTCTAGGTTAATTTTATTAGGTTTTTCTAGGTTAATTTTGTTATTTTGGTTTTATGTTTTGTGTACAGCATTGCATGTTTCTCTTTGAATTTTGGGTTATGTACATGTAATGGGTAATTGTTTTGAAATAGGAGTTTCTTGGCATTTTGTGAATTGAAATCCTTGTTTTTCTCTACATGTCAAGTTAGTTTTGAAAGTTCGAATTGAAAGTGATAGATTTACCCTTGGTGAGAATTTGAGCCATCATCATCTATTTTATTCAGTGTGTTTTGCCCCATTGATTGCTTGCACAATAGCCTTGGCTTGACTCTTGTTGATACTTCTTGCTTCACATGCATGTTGGGAGATGATTTATGTTAGACAAGTGGCCTCAGATATCTTAAGAAAGGGGGGTTGAATTAAGATATTGCAAACTATTTCCCCAATTAAAATTCTATTTCAATTTCAATGCAAGTTACAAATTCCCTTAAAAATGAACTCTTAAATAATGATTCAAATAGAACAATCTGAATATAAATCTAAATCAATAATAAATAAAAGAGTTTAAGGGAAGAGAAAGTGCAAACTCGGATTTATACTGGTTCAGCCACACCCTTGTGCCTATGTCCAGTCCCCAAGCAACCTGCTTGAGAGTTCCACTATCTTGTAAAATCCTTTTACAAGTTCTGAACACACAAGGATAATCCTTCCTTTGTGTTCAGAATTCTTTTACAACAAGAGACCCTTGGTCTCTCAATCCCCTTTGAGAATTTAGAAAGAAGAGAATAATGTATCTATCTTGAAAGAGATAGATTTTACAATCTGAGCACTCAATTAATTTCTTATTGAATTGCAAGTGTATTGGCCAAGGAATTCTTTAGAGGATGAAATGTTTTTTCTCTTAGAGAGAATAAGACTTTTTTATTATGAAATACTCTAAGCAAATTCGTGTTTCAAGTCACATATATATAGACCTTTGGTGGTCATGTAAAAACCATTTGAAAAGATGTGACTCTTAGAAATAATTTTCTGAAAAACTCATCTGGTAATCGATTATAAGATTTGTGTAATCAATTACATGCTTTAAAATTTGAATTAAAACGTTTATTAACTGCTGGTAATCGATTACCAATATTGTGTAATCGATTACACAGTCTAAAATTTGAATTCAAATATTTAGTAGCTGTTGTAAACTATTTTTGGCCACTGGTAATCGATTACATCCTCTGGTAATCGATTACCAGAGAGTAAATCTCTTGAAAAACACTTTTTAACTTAAATTACTTGGCCAAACCTTTTGCTATATCAATTAGGAATTCCCTTCCTAAAATACTAGTGATCATCTTGATGTTATGTCTTGTATTCTTGAATCATTGTCTTGAATTTAAACTTGAAAAGCGCATTTGCATCATTTGTATCAAATCATCATGATCATCATCAAAACATCAAAGTCATTTGCTTCTACAATCTCCGCCTTTTTGATGATGACAATTTAAGTCCTGAAATCAAGATACAAGCAAGCAATGTATATGTATAATATATTGCGTTCACTCCCCCTATGTTTTGGAATTGATGATCACTTGATTTCTAAGCTTTTTCTAAGCTTCTCTACCACCCCATTTTTCTCCCCCTTTGGCAACATCAAAAAGCCAAAATTTGTGGGAATAAAAAATATATTATATAATGAAGTGGACAAATACTAATAAAAAATATAAGTCACAACCAACCATGAGCAAATCATAAATAAGTCATAACCAAAATAAAATCCAAACATTCACAATTCAAAACCGCATAGAATCTAAACATAAAAGACTAAAGTCCAAATACTAAAAGATAAATAAAGTGCAGAAAGTGATAACTTAAATATCATAGCCAAACTACAAGGCTTAAAAGAAAATTATAAACTAAACTCTAAGAAGGTGGAGGTGGTGGTGGAAGGTCGAAGATCTGGCGAATATAACCCACATCTTCTTCAAGTTGTGTGAGACGGATATCCATGCCGGCAAAGCGATTATCCAATGAATCAAAACGTTCTCCAACATAAGTACGAAGACCCCATAACTCAGAAAGAACATCAGTCATGAGGGCTGAATCATCTCGCTGAGGAGGAGGAGAAGGAGTACGCTCATCTTGTGGAGAAAGTGCATCTTTCTTTAGCCATTGACCATTTCGATCCTTACGGTATCCAAAAGAATTCACTACACCAACACCAATAGCAAAGGAACGCTTGACTTGAACAAATGGTTCATCATCAAGCGGAATTTGAAAATGACAGAGAAATAGAGTGACCAATTGAGGGTAAGGGAGAGGTGCATTGGCCCGTAATGCCTTATGCATTCAGTACCGAACCAAGTGAGCCCAGTCGATCTGACAACCGGTAAGGGAAGCCCACATCAAAATCAAGTCCTCCTCAGAGGCTTGAGCCAAATTTGAAGACCGGGGAAGCAAAATTCTAACAATAATGTATTGCATGATGCGATTATCAAAGGTTAATGATCCAGCCAGCAATCTACCGGTCATTTCAGCCTAGTCATTGCAAACCATACAACGAGCATCATGACTAGAATAATCAAATTTCCAGTCATCAACAACGGTGCCCTTGAAAGGTGCACCTTGAATGGGTAATTTAGTCAAAGAAAAGAACAATGATTGATCAATGATCATGGGAATACCATGCACCTCAGAAGAAATAATGTCATCCTGAATTTTTAAATTGCAGTAAAAAACTTTGACAAGTTCAGGATAATATGGCAATTTTAAAGACATGAAATCAACCAAGCCAGAATTTTGAAACACTTGATAACAATCAAATGTCTCATCATTGAAGAAATCTATGTCTAGGTACTTAGGGTCTAAAATGATCCTAGAAGAAAATTGAGAGAGGTACCATAGACATTGATCATCGGAAGAAAATCGAGTGGATGATCTTAGAGATGACAAGGAAGGATGGATAGGTGCTGTGGGTGCTTTGGATGGTCCATGACGGCGATGGCCAGCAGCAGCGGCGGTGGACGATGATTCCTTTCTCTTCTTTGACGATTCTCCCCTTTGATGAAGTTTTAGTGAATTTCAATCGGTGGAATCGAAAGAGGAGTGAAAAAGAGGAAGATTGGGCTTTAGGGGACGTGTTTTGGTGAAGAAATGAGGGAGATATGTTTGAAGATTAGGGATGAAGGAGGCTCAAGAACGAGGGTAAGGCTACGCCGCATGACTGGTTTCGTGGGTATTTATAGAGGAGGACGAAGTGTAATCGATTACAAGGTATGGTAATCGATTACAGGAGTAGTAAGCCTTCTGGTAATCGATTACAGGGTGTTGTAATCGATTATAGGCTGCCTATTCTTGTGTAATCGATTACACTGATGGTAATCGATTACCAAAGCATAAACTAGGCTAGTTTCTCTAAAAAATTACCTATGTCTATGCTAAAGACATCTAATACTATCAATCATCACTACTAATACATTTAATTCAATCATTCAAACATCAAACACACAATAATGCATAAAGCCTATCATAGTAACAAGAATTTAAACAAAATTAAGCAAAGTAACATACTTAACATAAACAATCAATAAAAGTAAATCAATCAATCAATCCTTATTTATCTAAATCACTAACATCTAAGAGGCCTAATTCCCTTCTAATAGAGAAGAATGTTTCTTTGGGGAGAGGTTTTGTGAAGATGTCAGCAAGTTGATTCTTTGTATCAACAAACTCTAATACACAATCTCCCTTTAGAACATGATCTCTTAGAAAATGGTGCCTAATTTCTATATGTTTAGTTCTAGAGTGTTGAACTGGATTTTTGGAAAGATTAATTGCACTTGTATTATCACATCTAATAGGTATATGGTCAAGAAAGATTCCATAGTCAGAAAGTTGTTGCTTCATCCATAAGATTTGTACACAACAACTGCCGGCAGAAATATATTCCGCTTCTACAGTGGATAAAGCAACACTATTTTGTTTCTTACTATGCCAAGAAACTAGAGCAGATCCAATGAATTGACAAGTTCCACTTGTGCTCTTTCTATCTGTTTTAGAACCGGCAAAGTCTGAATCAGAATATCCAATTAAGGTGCATGTGGAATTTCTAGGATACCATAATCCTATGTTCATAGTGCCTATTAAATATCTTATGATTCTTTTAACAGCACTAAGATGTGATTGTTTAGGATTTGATTGAAATCTAGCACACATACACACACTAAACGTTATATCAGGTCTGCTAGTAGATAAATAAAGAAGTGATCTGATCATACCTCGATATTGCTTAACATCTATTGATTGACCGGTTTCATCTTTATCTAGATAACAAGCAGTGCTCATTGGTGTAGCCATGTGCTTAGCATTTTCCATGCCGAATTTGTGGATTAACTCTTTGCAATACTTGGATTGATTGACAAAGATACCATCCTTGGTTTGTTTAATTTTCAATCCAAGAAAGAAATTAAGTTCTCCCATCATTGACATTTCAAACTCACTTTGCATGTCATGGGAGAATTCCTTGCACAATAAATCATTAGTGGATCCAAAAATAATATCATCAACATAAATTTGAACTAATAAAATATCATGTGATTTTCTCTTTATGAAAAGAGTAGTATCCACTTTTCCTCTAGAGAAGTCCTTTTCTAAAAGGAACTTACTTAGACGCTCGTACCAAGCCCTAGGGGCTTGTTTCAAGCCATATAAAGCCTTTTTCAATTTATAGACATGATTTGACTTATCCAATATTTCAAAACCTGGTGGTTGTTCAACATATACTTCTTCTTGAATTAAGCCATTTAGAAAAGCACTTTTAACATCCATTTGATAAAGCTTAAAATTCATTATGGATGCATATGGTAAGAGCATTCTAATGGCTTCTAATCTAGCAACTGGAGCATATGTTTCTTCATAATTTATACCTTCTTCTTGATTATATCCTTTTGCAACTTATCTAACCTTATTTCTAATTATTATTCCATGTTCATCTAACTTATTTCTAAATACCCATTTTGTTCCAATGATGGGATAGTTTTTAGGTTTCTCAACAAGTTCCCACACATTGTTTCTTTCAAATTGATTCAGTTCTTCTTGCATAGCAATTATCCAATTATCATCTATTATGGCTTCTTTTATATTTTTAGGTTCAATCATAGATACAAAAGCCATATTATTGCATAATTCTTTAAGAGAATGTCTAGTTGTTACCCCTTTTGAGATATCACCAATAATGCTGTCGAGGGGATGATCTTTTGAGGCTTTCCATTCTTTTGGAAGTTCATCATTTGATTTTGCTTCTTCTTGAGGATCTTCATTGCTTCCTTTCCCTTTTCCTTTAGAATCTTGTCCATGAATATGAATTTGTTCTAAAGATTCTGCAATATCATCTAGTATATTCTTTCTTGATAGAATAGCATTAGATTCATCAAAAGAAACACGAATGGATTCTTCAATACTCATAGTTCTTTTGTTATATATTCTATATGCTTTAGTTTGCAATGAATATCCAAGAGAGATGCCTTCATAAGATTTTGCATCAAATTTTCCTAGATTATCTTTACCATTATTGAGCACAAAACATTTGCAACAAAAAACATGAAGATGTGAAATGTTAGGTTTTCTACCATTATATAACTCATATGGGGTTTTCTTTAAAATGGGTCTTATTAAGGCCCTATTCATGATGTAACAAGCAGTATTGACGGCTTCAGCCCAAAAATATTTTGGAAGAAAAGTATCATTTAATAAAGTTTTAGCAATTTCTTCCAATGACCTATTTTTCCTCTCAACAACTCCATTTTGTTGAGGGGTTCTAGGTGCAGAAAAATTATGCTCAATACCATGTTCATCACAAAATAATTCAAAACCTTTGTTTTCAAATTCACCCCCATGATCACTTCTAATGGATGCAATCTTAAGATTTTTCTTGTTTTGTATAACTTTAGCAAGTTTTCTAAATGCTTGAAATGCATCACTTTTATGAGTAATGAATAATGTCCATGTATATCTAGAGAAATCATCAACTATGACAAGAGCATAGTAATTTCCTCCAAAACTCATGGTTCTAGATGGACCAAATAAATCCATATGCAATAATTGTAAGGGTTGAGTAGTTGAAACAATATTTTTGGGTTTGAATGAGACTCTAGTTTGTTTTCCCTTTTGACATGCATCACATAGTTTATCTTTTTCAAATTTTAATTTAAGCAAACCAACTACTAATTCTTTTGAAATTAATTTGTTTAAGTGATCCATGTTTATGTGAGCAATTCTTTTATGCCATAACCATGGATCATCATCTTTGTTAAGAAAACAGTGATTGTTATTTAGTTTTAGGCTTAAGTCTATCATGTATACATTGTTGACTCTATATCCTACATGCTTTATATTAATGTCATGCTTATGTTCTATAAGACATTTTTGAGAATCAAATGATACTAGATAGCCTTTGTCACATAATTGACTAACACTAAGTAGGTTGTGCTTAAGACCTTCAACAAGTAGAACATTTTCAATGGAGTTTGAAGAATTTGTACTTATTTTACCAACTCCAAGGATTCTACCTTTGTTGTTGTCACCATAAGTTACATGCCCGCTTTTCTTGGGAGAGATATATGTAAACTTTGATGCATCTCCAGTCATATGTTTTGAACATCCGCTATCTATGTACCATTCCTTCCTCAAAGACACCTACATAATCAAGTTTTTGACTTAGGTACCCAAACTTTATTGGGTTCTTGTGTGTTAGTGTAGACTGAAGATCCTTTTGGGACCCATATCATTTTAATGTTGTTGTAGTTTTTCTTAAAATAGCAAGTAGATGTGCCATGCCCTTTTCTTCCACAGTAAAAGCAAGTGATAGAACTAGAGTTATATTTTTGTGTGGAAGTAAAGAGGTTTTTATGAAATTTTTGTTGTTTTTCAGGTTTATATCCTATTCCAGCCTTATTAGAGACATATCTTTGTTTTCCTAATATGACATCTAAATTATTTTTACTATAAGAAAATTTTGCAAGTGAGTTTTTCAAATCTTTAATTTCTTTTTCATATTTTCCACAACAACTACAAGAATCAGATATTTTCTTGTCAGAAATAGTAGAGACATGAACCTTTTCATTTGATTTAGAAATTGAGACTTCAGTTCTAAGATGATCTAATTCTTTATTTAATTTTGAAATTTCATTTTCTAAATCTGAAATTGTTTTCTTAGAAGATGAAACTAACTTTGCAAGTTTGATTGACTCTTTATGCAAATTAGAAAATGCATCTTGTAATTCATAAAAAGAAATGAATAAGTTATTTGAAGATGTTACCTCTTCATCACTTTCATAACTTTTAGCCATTAGACAGAGGTTTATTTCTTCATTTTTTGAATCTTCAGAAGATTCCATATCATTGTCATCCCATGTGATGTATGCTTTCTTCATTTTCTTTTCACTAAAATTTTTCTTTTCAGATTTCTCCATCTTTTTTCTTGAAGATAGGACAATCAACCCTCAGATGTCCAGGTTGATTGCATTCAAAGCATTTTGGAGTAGAAGATGAGATTTCTTTCCTTCTTTTAGATTTAAAATTTGGTCGCCTTTGACTTCCTCTAACTTTCAGAAACTTGTTGAACCTTTTTACAAAAAGGCTAAGATCATCATCTTCATCTAGATCAATTTCTTTATCACTTTCTTCTTGGATTGAAGATGAGGCTTTAAGAGCAATTCCCTTCTTTTTCTTGTCATTTTCTTCATGTTGATTTAATCTCAACAATTCCATTTTGTGTTCCTATAACTTTCCAAATAGAGTAGCAAGAGTCATGTTAGATAAATCTCTTGATTCAGTAATGGCTGTTACTTTAGGTTGCCATTCTCTGCTTAGACATCTTAATACTTTGTTTATGAGATCTTCATTTTGAAAGTCTTTCCCTAAGGCTGCAAGATGACTCACTATATGTGTGAACCTCTTTTGCATGTCTTGAATGCTTTCATTTGCATTCATCCTAAATAGTTCATATTTATGAGTTAATGTGTTTATCCTAGATCTTTTAACATCTGTTGTGCCTTCATGTGTTACTTGTAAAGTGTCCCACATTTCCTTAGCACTCTTACAATTTGAAACCCTGAAATATTCATCCATTCCCAGGGCAGATGTAATTATGTTTTTGGCTTTTAAATTATATTGTACTCGTCTTTTATCCTCTTTAGACCATCTATCTCTAGGTTTTTCTATTGTTGTGCTTCCACTTGTTGTGCTTCCATCTATTGTGGTTCTTTCTACTGTAGTGGGTATATAAGGCCCTATTTCTATGGCTTCGCCTCAATAAAAATTTGCATTCAGGTTTTCCAGTAGTGGTAACCCTCTCCATTAAAGATTAGAGGTCTATTGATTGAATTTCCTTCTGGAAATAAGAAGTTTGCTGAGGCCATTATTCTTGAAGCTTCTAAACTTTATACAAGAATGAAGCTCTGATACCACCTGTTAGACAAGTGGTCTCAGATATCTTAAGAAGGGGGGGTTGAATTAAGATATTGCAAACTATTTCCCCAATTAAAATTCTATTTCAATTTTAATGCAAGTTACAAATTCCCTTAAAAATGAACTCTTAAATAATGATTCAAATAGAGCAATCTAAATATAAATCTAAAGCAATAATAAATAAAAGAGTTTAAGGGAAGAGAAAGTGCAAACTCGGATTTATACTGGTTCGGCCACACCCTTGTGCCTACGTCCAGTCCCCAAGCAACCCGCTTGAGAGTTCCACTATCTTGTAAAATCCTTTTACAAGTTCTGAACACACAAGGACAATCCTTCCTTTGTGTTCAGAATTCTTTTACAAGAGACCCTTGGTCTCTCAATCCCCTTTGAGAATTTAGAAAGAAGAGAAGAATGAATCTCTCTTGAAAGAGATAGATTTTACAATCTGAGCACTCAATTAATTCCTTATTGAATTGTAAGTGTATTGGCCAAGGAATTCTTAAGAGGATGAAATGTTTTTGCTCTTTGAGAGAATAAGACTTTTTATTATGAAAAACTCTGAGCAAATTCGTGTTTCAAGTCACATATATATAGACCTTTGGTGGTCATGTAAAAACCATTTGAAAAGATGTGACTCTTAGAAATAATTTTCTGAAAAACTCCTCTGGTAATCGATTACAGGCTTTAAAATTTGAATTAAAATGTTTATTAACTGCTGGTAATCGATTACCAATATTGTGTAATCGATTACACAGTCTAAAATTTGAATTCAAATATTTAGTAGCTGTTGTAAACTATTTTTGGCCACTGGTAATCAATTACATCCTCTGGTAATCGATTACTAGAGAGTAAATCTCTTGAAAAACACTTTTTAACTTAAATTACTTGGCTAAACCTTTTGCTATATCAATTAGGAATTCCCTTCCTAAAATACTAGTGATCATCTTGATGTCGTGTCTTGTATTCTTGAATCATTGTCTTGAATTTAAACTTGAAAAGCACATTTGCATCATTTGCATCAAATCATCATGATCATCATCAAAACATCAAAGTCATTTGCTTCTACAATTTAAGCATTTTGTTCTTATAAGCCTCTAGCCAAATGAGCCTACCTTGAATTAATTCCTTTGATAGCCCCTTTGAGCCTATGTTCCCCTTTCTTTGTTTTGAAGCTCATTACAAGCCTTAAGTGAAAAACCATGATCTCACCCTACCCTTTAGGAATTTTGGAGTTTTAGAATTGTTTTGGGAATAAGTGTGGGGGGGTATGTTTCATTATATGATATGTTTTTGTTGGCCATGCTTGATGATGTATTTTGGCCATGCTTGATGTATATTCATATATTGCCTAATTGTTGCTTTATTTTTCAAATGCTACTGTTCATGTTCAAAAAAAAATATACAAAAAAAAAATGAAAAACATGAAAACAGAAAAAGAATGAAGTTGAATAAATGAGGTCTTGGTTTGAAGACTTGGATTGGTTTGAGGACTTGGTTGATTTTGTTTTGGGTTTACTTTTTAAGCTTAATTTGTAATTTTGGTTTTGGGGTTTACTACTCTTTCTTAGTTCCCACTTATTCCCCATTGCTCCTCTATTCCTTTGGGTTTTAGCTACTTATCCTATACTTTCCTCTACCTTGTCCTTGGCCCCATTACAACCTTGAAAGACCTTTTGATCCTCATGTGGATGTGTTTGTGGTGTGGTTGTCAATTTTAGAGTCTTGCCAAGTCTATATGGTGTTTGTTTTCATGGATGCTCTGAGAGTAAACAGTAGCCTAGACACTTGAGAGATGGAGTGCATATCTTATGAGGCTTTATCACTTTTCATTCTTGAGCTGATTGACTATCTTGCCATGTTTGAGATGCTTGGATGATTTTCATAACTGTCTTGATTCTTTAACTCTCTACGTGATGGATGTTGCCCATTCCTTTCATTCCTTGAGATTCATTGAGAAATATGTAATTGTTTTTGTGTTTGTTTGTTTCTCTTTAATGTCTCTGGATTTGTTCCTTGCTTTGCTTTTTGATTTTGCCCAGGAGTGAAAAAGGCTAAGTGTGGGGGTATTTGATGTCATTATTTTCTCCTATTTCTTAACCCTTTTTGTCACTATTTTAATTACTGATTAGCCTTAATTGTCAAATTAATTATGCAGTTTTATCATTTGGGCCTACTTGACTAATTTTGTGTTTTTAATTTAATTTTAGGAGAATTATAAGCAATTGGGCTTGAATCCGAAATTGGGCTTGGACTTGAAGAGAGCAGGCAATTTATTTTATCAAATCTTATCTTATCCAAATTTTATTTCGTCTAGATTTTATTTCATCTAATCTTATCTTATCTTGTCCAGATTTTATTTTATTTTGTTTATGGGCTTGGACTTAAAATAGATTTGTAAGCTTTGGGGTGGAGGACCTATATAACAACACCAAGGTTTTAATTTAGGGAGTTTTTTTGGAGAGGAGAATAATTCTAGGATTTTAGAATTCCAGTTTTTACTGTTCATGCACACTGTTCACGTAGAATAAAATTCATTTTCTGCAATTTCGTTTCTGCTTCAATCTACAATTTTGTTTTCTACTGATTAATGGAAGGCTAAGTCTCCAGCGTTGTTTTCTACGTTTATGCTTAATGATTAGTTTCATTCATGATTAATTGGTGTATGTGTTGCTTAATCACATAATGACAGCCTTATGTTAATTTTCGCTTAGTAATTTAATTTAGGGTTGGATTTAGTGGTTGAACTGATTAAGGATAAATTCTCGTAACCTAGAATAAGAGACTTGCTTGTGAATCAAGGGGAAACAACGTGTTTTAATTCTGTTATTTTCTAATTCAAATTTGCTTGTTGTTTAATTTACAAAAACAAACAACCCCCCCTCCCCCAATTCGTTACTGTTTTATCACTATTTGTTATGAACATTGGTTGACCATTGCTCATTGGGAGACGACCTAGGATCACTTCCTAGATACTGCATTTTTAATGTTTATTTGATTCGGGTATGACCTCGATTAACGTGTGCACACCAAGTGTTCGGTGAAATGCCACAATGGCTGGACTACATTCTATTCTAGGCCTTGAAGGATTTAACATGTCTAGTCATGTAATTAGGTGTGGTATCAACCCCAAATTGATAGTTTTACATAGAATTATGATTTTTTGTGGAGGAAATTATTTTTATGAGCCTTAGGTTGGAACCCCCTGTTTTCTTGTGAAATCGGGGCATTTAGTTGGATTTGGGTTTCGTTTGATTTTTGTGTTGAATTTATATTTTTGGGAGTAAACGTGCATAGAGTAGATTTTAGTCGAAAATAATAAATAAATGAAATAAAATAAAATGGAAAAAAGAGGGGAAAGAGAAGAAAAACAAGATAATGAAATAAAATAAAAGGAGATGGGAGAATAGAAAATACCCAATGACTAACTCGTCTTTGAAAATAGTTTTTGCTAAGATATTGGTGTTTGTTTGGCTTTTGTTTTTTATTTTTGTTGTTTCACAGATGGCCCCGAAGAAACTTGCTGCTAAGAGAGCTAGGAAGGCCACTGCAAGGGAAGGATCTAGTGCAGCCCCACAAGCGGAAATTGAGTTTGATGGATGTCGCTTTCGAAGCGAGGAGCATCAACACTATTTTGAGATGATTAAGGATTGGTCTTTGTTCAAAGAAAGACGGGTATAACTAGCGAAGGAAGAGTATGCAGAATTCCAAGCCGAAGTTGCTAGGAGGAGTTGGACATAGCTGACAGAGCCTATGGTGAAGTATGATCTTGAAGTAGTCATGGAGTTTTACGCAAACGCCTGGCCCATTGAAGAAAGAATTGTGGACAAGCGCTCTTGGATGCAGGGCCAATGGATCCCATATGACACAGATGCTATCAACGAATGCTTGGGGGCATCCATTGATCTTAGAAGAGGGACAATGATGCAAATACACTGAGAGATGAAGCCAATTTTCAGGTTTTGATGAAGAGGCCATAGGACAACTACTTTTCTCCCCGGGACATAATTTTGCATGGAGCATAGCAAGGAGGCGGGTGCGGATCACGCGCACTAGCATGACCACTCTGACTCAAATCTGGATGACACTTCTACTCAGCAACATCCTTCCTAGTGACCATAACTCCAGTCTCATGCTACCCAAATGTTAGTTGGTCTACAACATCATGACCCAAATTAGTGTTCATGCGGCATAGATTATCTCAGATGCCATCCACCAGTTCGTAGGTATTGCACCTCTGAGACACCCAATGGACCCAGAGAAGTCCAACAGGGCACTGGGATTTCTGGCATTGATCACAAGTCTCTGCCATTTCTACTGGGTACCAGTCGCACTTACAAAGCTCATTCGGCCTCCCATTAATAGGTCATTCATTGCGAAATATTGCATACCAAGGCAGGCACAGCAGCTAGGGCAAAACCACCAGTAGCAGCCGACTATAGACGCATCACCACCGCCTCCACACTAGCCACCATCTCTAGAGTCCATCTCAGCTCACATGCATAGGATGGAGCTCCAGATGCACGCATACATGCAACATTTGGCTGATCAGCAGGCAACAAACCATAGGGTCCAGATACAGTTGAATGACAATTTCTATCAGTATACACTGCACCGGCATCGCCAGGACCCTAACCCTTACCCATGGCTTGCTCCTGAGCAGGACGAAGGCGAAACTGAGGATGATGGAGACATGGAAGATTTGCTTGATTTCTTCATTGGAGGAGGCTGAGCTCCCTGACCACGATCTTCTAAATTTGTGAACTTGTCTTTATCTTATTTATTGCTTTGTTATGTTATTTTGTTGTGATGATTGTTTGAAAAGAAAAACTTACACGTGGTTTAGTTTTTGATTTATCTTCGTGTGTGCTTTGATGTTTGATGGTGTAGTCTTGGATTATAACTTTGTATGGAATTCCAACCTTTTTTTAAAACTAACATGCTTTTGAAAGAAACAACCACTGATACCCTTCGAAAATGTTGTAAATCAAAACACAACAAAAAGGGATTTTGAAAAAATATGTATCTTGAGGATGAAAATAATGAAGGACTTTTCTGAATACCAAATGGACTCAAATGTTTTTGCATGGACTTGATAAAAGAGAAATTGTTGAAACACTAATTTGATCTGAATATGGAAACATGCCCTAAGCTTTAGTGACTGTGTGTGACCAAAAATTTTATGTTGAGTGTCTGCATGGATATGTTCTACGATTCGTTTTGCATGAATTTCTAATTGTCATAGTATATGATTCATGGAAATGATCTGGGAATTCTTTTTGCTTTACATTTCAAGCCATTGGCCAAAACAGCTGTCCCAACACACCTTATTATTTTTTATTTTGTAAGCCCTTTGAGCCAGACACTTGATTTTTTGTTAGAACACTAAACCTAGGATGAAAGCTTCCTACCTTATCTTAGACCAGAGAGCACAAGTGTTTTCGGGGGAGATTTCTATCATTTTTATGGATAGTTGTGGGTTTTGAAGGAAGTTAGGTATTTATTGAAAATTAAAAAAAAAGAAAAGAAAAAAAGAAAAAAGAAAGAAAAGAAAAAAAAATTGAAATCAAGATGAAAAATGGAAAAGAGCGAAAAGGAAAAAGGAAAGAGAAAGGAAAAGCAGTTTCTTCGGGATAAACAAACATCTAAACCATGTGCGGGTTTGTTGTAAAGAGTGAAGGAAAGAAAAAAATAATGATAACTTGTCAAGACATGAAGGGATAGGAAGTGATCACCCATTTAAGTGATTAGCCAAAGCTTTATGCTTGCTCTCTTATTCACACCAAAAAAAGGAGACCAAAGCAACCAAAGCCAAAATCTCCTACAGGTCCAAACTCAAAAAGACCCATTGATCTGTGATGATTATGCGCATTACCCCTTGATTTGATGGGAAATGACTTGCAAAATCGATTTATGACGTGTTTGTGATTTGGAATTGAGAGGAGACACTTGCCAGTGTGAGATTTTATACACCTTTGAGTGGTTTTCCTCCATTTTATTGAATCTAGTGTTTCTTCTAATGTTTCTGTAGAAAAGAAATGCAAAATGTCTTAATCTCATTCTTGGTTATGAGAAATTCTATCTTTGTGCTTTCATTCCTCATTCGTCGCATTATTTTTGAAAAAAAAAGTGTGTTCTGATCGGTTTGGGAGTTTGATTTCTTTACCAAGTGTGTTCGCATTTTAATGGAAGTTTTCAGAGACTCCAATGTCTTCTGTCTTTTACATTTCAAAGACTTTAATGTCTTCAGTCTTTTACATTTTCAAAGACTTCAATGTCTTTAGTCTTTTACTTTTACATGATTTCAATGTCTTTTGTCTTTTACATATTCAAAGACTTCAATGTCTTAAGTCTTTTACATTTACAAGATTTCAATGTCTTCTGTCTATTACATTTTACAAGACTTCAATGTCTTCAATCTGTTACATTTACGAGACTTCAATGCCTTTAGTCTTCTACATTTACGAGACTTCAATGTCTTTAGTCTTTTACGTTTTCAAAGACTTCCATGTCTTTAGTCTTTTACATTTCCAAAGACTTCAATGTCTCCAATTGTGTTTTACAAGACTACGACGTCTTTTGCTTGATGCTTTTGATACTTCCATGTCAATGTCCATTTTTTTTTCAAGTTTCACTTCCTTTGTTTTCTTTGGCGTCTGGTCAAATAGCAAGATCGCTCAAATAAAATTAGTGTCCTTATCTTTACTTACCTTTTCATTTTCAATAAAAGATAAGTAAAGAGGGGCAACTGTTAGACCCTAATTTCGTTCGGGGACTATCGTTCGCTGATATTTTGATTCTTGCTAGTCGAATTATGATGTTTGACACCAGTTACAGCGTGAAGCAAGGAATCACTTGGTGGTTTGATCAAGAAAACAAAAAGATACCAAGGAAGGGGGAAAAAGATCTTTTTCTTAGATTTTTCTAGACCCTAGCTCGCCCAGGATAACATTTGGCTCGCCTAGGCCATGAAATGGCTTCATGCCTAAGAAACCAGCTCACCTGGGTGAGCTTCCCCTCCCCCAAAATAGCTTTTTTTTCTATAAATAGCCATGTTGGGGGAGGGGTTTAAGGGTTCAGAAGTTGGAAAAAGAAAGAGAAAGAGAGAAATAAGAGGAAGAAGGAAGAAAAGCGAAGCTGAGGCGCTACCGAATCACGATCGTGATCATTCCCTACATCGTTCTCTTGTTTTGTGTCCTTCGTGCAACAGTCAGTTAGTTTTTAAGAGTTGAATATAATCTATGTACCCTTAGGGTCCTCTCTGTTATTATGTGCATATTCATCTTCTCCATTTATCATCGGTGATCTTGTTTTTATTTGTAAAGTTCAATCCTAACCGATCACTAGTGCCGTAAAAAAATTTGTTGTCTTAAAAAGATTGAGAGCTAATAAACAAAAACCAAAATATCACTTGAGATCATTTCAAGATCCAATGCCTTAACAATCTTTTTGTTTGTAATTAAAATGAATCTTTCAAAAGCATAAAACCAACTCAACACACAACCTTTCTCGCTTTAAAGAACTATGTAGGTCTGAATTCCTCACCGCACCCGAGGATACGTATGAGCAAGGGCAGCCCCTTTGTCGACCCCAAAAAAATAAAAATATAAAAAAAGGAAAAATAAATACTTTTGAATTCATGTTGTGCACACTCGATTAAAGGCTGTCGTCCCTTGTGACGGACGCGTGGGGTGTTAATACCTTATGTGTAAATAACTCCTGAACCCTTATTTTCAAAATTTTCAGACATCTTTTTGGTTTTTTTCTAATGTTTTCCTTAAATAAATGTTGGTGGTGACTCCCACGCGTTTTCTTTTTAGAAAACGCACTTTTGCTTTTCACTCGCACGCCCGTCGTAGGGTAGGTTGCGATAGTTGATGTATGTTTAATGTATGTAATATGTAACATGTATCTTTTTTATACAAAAATACTATTGAACATGTAATTAATCTGACATAATAAAATCATACTCCAAATAATACTTGGCTGTAAACATGAAATTCTTGCTAGTGAAGCCAACCAGGCAATGGCTAGCAATAGATATAGTTGATTTATGAACAGTAATTTCTCTTGAAAAAAATACTTATATACATTATGCTTTTAGTGTTTGTATGTTTACAACATTTAGCTTTTGACTTTTGTTTATAGCTAGGATATGCATGTGACACAAATTAAACTAAATATATATTTTTACGGCTAAATTCTAATACTAAACGAAAGAATACTCCTACCACTTAGGTGTGCTATATTTAACTAAGCAACATTGCAACTAGATAGTAGTGTAATATTTTGCATAATTTAATTCATCATTACTTAAATCTATTTAGAAAAATTGTTTATACTCTCACGAGGTACACACGTCTGAAGCAACACTCAAGTTTAAAAAATACAATTTTTAGTGTATAATAAAATAAAACTTTTTTTAAAACATTCATGTTTTAATTTTCTAAGCTTATTTATCAATAGTTATTTAAGTAAAACTTGATCAAAATCATGATATAATTAAATTGAATTAAAGGTATTCAAAAGATTTTTAACAGTAAAGGTTGTCAAATCGTGAAATTGAATATTCACTCTAACATACATGGTTTAATTTTCTAAGCTTGATAATCAATAGTAATTTAAGTGAAACTTTTGATCAAATCATGGTATAATTAAATTGTGAAATTAAATAAACTACCTTCACCAAACCCACCCCTACTAAGATGCATACTTGCATCACTTCTACATTATTATTATTATTATACCAACACTTTTTGTTTCAAGTTGTTTAGCAAGGGCAGTGCCAAGAGGTTTTTTCTGTCCAATATGTCAATGTTGAGTACAAAAAAATACCTCTTTGCATATAGGACACTTTGACTCGGGACTTGCAGATTTAAGGCCTTGAAAAATCATCACAGAGGCAGCTGAGCAAGCACACGACTTGCAGAAGATAGGACCACAACTCAAAGCATATGGGTTGAAAACAAAATCCTATCATATCACAATGCAAACATTTATAAGAGATACTGATATATAAAGTATTTTCTCCTTTGTTCTAGAGCAGGGTAGAGTTAGGAACTTAATTACCAGACAAATTGCACAAGTTAAATCATACTCGAGATTAATAGAATCGGGAAGAACCAACGTCATTACAGCTTTAGTTATGCTTAGATCACATGAAAAGAAACCGTAGACTCCATCAAGCTCACAATTATCTAGTCCGCTAGAATTCAGATAAAAAGCTCCCAATTCAATTAGCCAAGGTGAGTGCAAAAGGTCAATGTGTTCGGCATTCATCCTAGACTTGAAATTCTTTCCATTCAAAGAGCTGTGTACCTGAAGTAGAATAGAAAAGGATGGAATGAACCCAAAAACACTAAATTAGAGAAGTGTAAATGAAAGGGGAAAAACATTAAGTAGAAATTGTCTCAGCTGATGCATACTTTATCATATTTCTGAAGTATTTCCCTCATTGCAATAGCATTCATTGCCTATCATCTTTAAAGCATTGGAGCAAACACAATACGTCTTTAAAAAAGTGTAACAAGAATGACAAACAAAATTCTTACAATCTGGGTGTGTTGACGAAAATAGCCATTTTCATAGACGAGTTGAGACACTCGCTTCTACAACCTATCATTCTCCTCCATCAGCAGCTTGTTCATCGCAGTCAACTTCCTATTCACAGCTTGCAGCCACAATGACTCCTTTCTCTGCTTCTCTCTACATTTGAACAACTCACAATAACAAAACAAAACAGTTACCTCAACTCATCATAGCAACGTCAAAATTGAAAAAGTAAATTAATTGTTAAAACAATGAGTTTAGGGTAGGTACCTTTTGTTTTGGAACCAAACCTTGATTTGCTTGGGTTCAATGTTGGAGAGAATGGGCCACTTGCGAATGAGCTGCTAGCAGTGAATGGAACTAGGTTTGGGGCAATCGTGATAGAGCCTGTCATACCCTAATTTCGTCCGGGGACCTTTGCTCGATGACGTGCGACCATTCTTTGGTCCTCGTGAGGTGCTTGGCACCCATCATTAGGCAATTTGTGAAATTCCAGGACATGCCGAAAAACCAAAAAAATATTGATGCACAATCCGTAAGTTTCCGTGACACACCGGAAATCAAATGGAAGCATCGTTGCATAATTAAGTGAGGTTCCGTAACATTCCGTAAGTCAAAAAGGGGATGATTATGTAATCCGCAAGGTTCCGTAACATTACGGAAAGAAAACAAGTATCGTTACGAAATTCGTAAGTTTCCGTAACTTTACGAAAAAAGAATCACCAAAAAACAGCAGAGGGGGTGTACTTAGTAAAAATGGGGGTGCAAATAGCACCCAGGCCCACTTGGGCCCTCCGGAATATTCCTCCAGAAGACGGTTGCTTCTGGAGGAAGCAACCCTGCTCGCCTGGGCGAGCTGAGCTCGCCTGGGCGAGCTGGGCGGCAACCACCTCCCCTATTTTGCTATAAATAGGGGAGGAAGGCAAGAAGGAAGGGGTTCAGCCCCTTAGGCACTTCTCTCTCTTTCGAATTTGCTTGGAAAAATTGTTTCCGTGAAGAAAATCTAAGCCGAGGCGCTTCCGAAACGTTTCCGTAACGTTTTCCGTGAGGAATCTCG
The DNA here is from genome assembly GCF_000004515.6 of Glycine max. NCBI lineage: Eukaryota > Viridiplantae > Streptophyta > Magnoliopsida > Fabales > Fabaceae > Glycine > Glycine max. The sequence goes on along the minus strand of NC_038248.2, from coordinate 24,005,801 downwards.
CAAAGGTTTCAACCGTTCTTCGACGTTCTTCATTCGTTCTTCATCGTTCTTCGATCTTCAACGGGTGAGTACCTCGAACCAAGCTTTTTCGATTCATTCTATGTACCCGTAGTGGTCCGCATTGTGTTTCGTGCATTTTTATTCTCGTTTTGTTTACTTTTTATACCCCCTGTTGACGTGCTTAAGCCATTTTACTTAAGTCATTTCTCGCTTAACTTAAAAATAAAATAAATTTCCACCGAACGTTTGAATTGTATTATCCATTAACTTCGGTTAAAATAAATTCCGACCGTTCGGTCGTGCCGTAACCACGTTGGAAATCAAAAAGAGGTAAAAAATTAATATAATAATCAAAAAAACATCTTTTTAGTAAAATAAAGCGGAAAATCAATCGGACGTTTTCTCTTTGGGATTTCTCATTCTTAATCGAATTGATTAATAACTAAAGTGAAACTAAAGGCTAAAATCAATTCGCCTAGTCAAGCTCGTCCATAAAAATAGGCTTTTGAAGTTTGTCATTTCATTTTCTCAGTAAGTAAAATAGATCATTTTTAAGGTCCAACGCCTTAAAATGATCACCTCTTAAAGTAAAAAAGAATCACTTGATAAAAAAGAACTACGTAGGTCTGATTTTCTCATCTCAAATTGAGGAATACGTAGGAGCAAAGGGAAACACCCTTGTCGACCACAAAAAGAGAAAATATAAAAAGGGTATAAAGGATATAGAGACATAAAAAGGGAACATAAAAAATCAAAGTCATGTTTGCACATTCGATTAAAGGCTGCCGTCCCTTGGGGCGGACGTGTGGGGTGCTAATACCTTCCCCGTGCGTAAATACAACTCCCGAACCTTTCACTTAAAGTTCGTAGATCGCGTCTTTTCCGGTTTTTCCGACGTTTTCCTCAAATAAACGTTGGTGGCGACTCCGCGCGTATTCCTTTCGTGGAACACGCATCCCGCGAGTCACGCGTCGCCCTCCCGCCGAAGGGTAGGTTGCGACAGTTGGCGACTCCACTAGGGATACGCGCGGAGTCGTTAAATGGGTGCCTAATGGGTGCCTAATGCCGGGGCGTTCCTCCACTGACTCCACCGGTGAGGGTAACATGGGTGCCTAATGCCGGGGCGTTCCTCCACTCACTAAAGGCTAAAATCAATTCGCCTAGTCAAGCTCGTCCATAAAAATAGGCTTTTGAAGTTTGTCATTTCATTTTCTCACTAAGTAAAATGGATCATTTTTAAGGTCCAACGCCTTAAAATGATCACCTCTTAAAGTAAAAAAGAATCACTTGATAAGAAAGAACTACGTAGGTCTGATTTTCTCATCCCAAATTGAGGAATACGTAGGAGCAAAGGGAAACATCCTTGTCGACCACAAAAAGAGAAAATAAAAAAAGGGTATAAAGGATATAGAGACATAAAAAGGGAACATAAAAAATCAAAGTCATGTTTGCACATTCGATTAAAGGCTGCCGTCCCTTGGGGCGGACGTGTGGGGTGCTAATACCTTCCCCGTGCGTAAATACAACTCCCGAACCTTTCACTTAAAAGTTCGTAGATCGCGTCTTTTCCGGTTTTTCCGACGTTTTCCTCAAATAAAGGTTGGTGGCGACTCCGCGCGTATTCCTTTCGTGGAACACGCATCCCGCGAGTCACGCGTCGCCCTCCCGCCGAAGGGTAGGTTGCGACAGTTGGCGACTCCACTGGGGACTACATGTCCTCGCCTTGAGAGGGCTGCACGCCCTCACCTCCAGAGGACTACATGTCCTCGCCTTGAGAGGGCTGCACGCCCTCACCTTGGGTACTAGTTACCCTCACCGTCAGAGGACTACACGTCCTCGCCTTGAGAGGACTACACGTCCTCACCATCAGAGGGCTGCACGCCCTTACCTCCAGAGGACTACATGTCCTCGCCTTGAGAGGGCTACACGCCCTCACCTTGGGTACTACTTACCCTCACCGTCAGAGGACTACACGTCCTCGCCTTGAGAGGACTACACGTCCTCACCACCAGAGGGCTGCACGCCCTCACCTCCAGAGGACTATAAGTCCTCGCCTTGAGAGGGCTACACGCCCTCACCTTGGGTACTAGTTACCTTCACCTTCAGAGGACTACACGTCCTCGCCTTCAAAGGGTCATGTACCTTCAACTTCAGAGGACTACACGTCCTCGCCGTCAAAGGGTCATGTGCCTTCACCTTTGTAGGGCTACACGCCCTCACCTTCAGAGGACTACACGTCCTCACCTTTAGAGGACTACATGTTCCCCATTTTCAAAGGGGGGCATGCCCTCACCTTTAGAGGATTGCACGTCCTTGCCATCATAGGACTACACTCCCTCGCCTTCGAAAGGCGACACGTCCTAAACTTCAGAGGGCTACACGCCCTCGCCTTTAGAGGACTACGCGTCCTCACTTTCAGTGGGCTCCATATCCACACCTTAAGATAATTTAAGGTCCTCTGTCCTTAAATGCTTAACCGAGACTTGCACTGCCGGTTAAGGGACCAGTAGTTTCCTTTTAACGGTTCCTGGGCCACCCCCTGATATTGGAGGAGGGCCAACTGTGCGAGCACAACTAGAAAGGGAGGCTATCACACTGCTACTATGCATACTGGGGCAAGATTTCACCCGTGCCGCTGCAAAGAGACGAGTGCGGATCATGCGCACCAACATGACCACTCTTACATAGATGACATTGCTACTTAGCAATATTCTGCCCAGCGACCGCAATGCCAATCTCCCCCTGCAAAAGTATCAGTTGGTCTGTGTCGTCCCGACATGGGTAAGTATGCATATGGTTCAACTGATTTCTGATACCTTCTATTGTTTGCAGGGATCGCACCCACAAAGACACCCAGTGGACCTGAAGAAGTCCAACAGGGCCCTGGGGTTTCCAGCTCTGGTTACGGGCCTCTATCGGCCCTATAGGGCGCTCGTCCCCCCAGCAAGCTCATGCCATCATGACATAGGTAAATATGCACCTCCCCCAACTGATTTCTGATGTCATCTATTGTTTGCAGGGATTGTGCCCGCAAGACACCTAGTGGACCCGAAGAAGGCCAACAGTGTCTTGGAGTTGCCAGCTCTAAATACGGGTCTCTATCAGTTCAAGGGAGTGCCTGTTGCCCCCAGCAGGGTCATCAGGCCCCCTACCAATCGAGTTTTCATCTAGAAGTGTTGCGCCCCAAGGCAGGCGCAGGGCGAGACACCACAGCAGCATTGGGATGGACGGTAGCGGGCAATAGACACACCGCCACCTCTAGAGTTCACCTCAGCTCATCCGCAAAAAGGTTAGAGCGTTGCCTACGATACATGGCCGACCAGCAGGCGACCAAGTCCAAAGCCAAAGGTAAGCAAAGTACTAGGTCAGTGACCGACAAGTCATAAGGTGTCCAGCTAAAGACGTTAAAGAAGCGCTGCTAGGAGGCAACCTAGTACCTTTTGAATCTATGCTTGTTATTTGATCACTTTTTATAGTAGGACGCACCTAGTTGCTCATGATCCTGGGGATTTAAATAAAACAAGCGCAAGCTCGGAAGGTAGTCATACCTCACAAAATATATATATGTATGTTTAGGTAGTGAAAATACCTTAGATATGCATGTATGTAAACAAAAAAATACTTCACAAAATATATATATGTATGTTTAGGTAGAAAGATACCTTAGATATGCATGTATGTAAACAAAAAATACTTCACAAAATATATATTTGTATGTTTAGGTAGAGAGATACCTTAGATGTGCGTGTATGTAGCAAAAAAATACCTCACAAAACATATATGTGTATGTTTAGGTGGCAAGATACCTTGGATATGCATGTATATAGCAAAAATACCTCACAAAAATATGCACATGTTTAGGTAGCAAAATACCTCATGAAAAAAAAAAAGAAAAAAAAACAAGAAAAAGAAATAAACAAATGATAATGATAAAAAAAAGAAGGAGAAAAAAGAAAAATAAGTTGTCTAGCTGAAAAACCAACATGCTTTTGAAAAGAGATGACTTCCAACTTTTCTTTGGAAAAATTCACTGATCATAACTAGTTTTTGAAAAAATGTGTATACACCTGAAGGGTGAATGCTGTGAAGATTTTCCCAGACGCCCAAAATGGACTCGGATGAATGCACAAATTGATAAAAGAACATATTTTGGAAACTTTGGGTTGACTAAAATAGAGGAAATGAATCCTGAGCCCTAGCATCACATGACCATAAAAATTTGACACTTGAGTGTCCGCATAGGTGCATGCATAACCAGTTTTGCATAAAATTTCCAAATCATCATTTTTGCATTTGTGTCATGGAAATAATGTGGGGCATCCCTTTTTATCCTTGAACCAAACCAAACCCTGACATGTATCATGTCTAGCCATTCTACAAGCCTTGAGCCAAAATCCCGACTCACCATAAACCTTGACCCAGGGTGAGAATGTCAATCCTTACCCTCGGAAGCAAAAAAGAATAGAAGGGAAATTTCCAATCAAAGAAAAAGAGAAGGAAAATTTCCAATGAAAGCAAAAAAAACAAAAAGAAAAGAAGAAGAAGAAGAAAAAGAAGAAGAGAAAAGAAGGAAAATTTCCAATCAAAGAGAAAGCAAAAAGAAAAGAAAGGAAATTCCCAATCAAAGAGTGGGAGAAAGCAAAAAGAAAAGAAAGGAAATTCCCAATCAAAGAGAGGGAGAAAGAAAAAAGAAAAGAAAGAAAAGTCCCAACCAAAGAATGGGAGAAAGTAAAGAAAAAAAAAAAAAAGAAAGCTCCTGGTCAAAGAAACCAGAAGAAATGTGCAGAGAGGTCTTTAGACCGGACAATATCTGAACAATACAGAATTGTCACCAAATGAACAAAAAGAAGGAAAGGAAACCGTGACCTAAAATGGTCTTCTCCCTTTAATTGCCAACCAAAATCAGTGCACTAGCGACTTTTTCGCCCCACACTAAACAAAAACAGAAAAGGAAAAGCCAACAAAAAATCAAAAGCCAAAAACACACAAAAGCCGAAAAACTCCCCAAAAGAACCCATTCCCAAGGGAAGCCCTATTGATCCATGATCACGCATGTGATTTTTGATTTGATAGGAAATAATTTGCAAAGTCAAGTCATGACATATCTATGGTTCGGAATTAGGATGAAACACTTACCTGTGCGAGATTGATACACTTTGAGTGGATTTGTTCTATTTTTGTCGAACCCAGTGTTTCCTCTAAATGATCATTTAGAAACGAAATGCTAACATCCAAAATCTCATTTATGGTTATGGGAGATTTCATCAGCAGACTCTCCTTCCCCGGTAGACGCATTGTTTTTCACTCAAAAAAGCATATGCTACTCTAAATCAGTTGGAATATTTGTCTCCTTGCTAAAGCATGTTTGCATTTTAGCGGAGAAAACACCGAGACTTTTTCAAGTCTCACAAGTTATCCAGAACTACGTAGGTCTGAGTTCCTCATTGGAGGAAACGTAGGAGCAAGAGCCTCGCTTTTGTCGACCACACCGCCTTTTGTTGCCATGACTCAAGAGCTGGTAGCCCGCGGAGACACCTTACGGTTATCCGCACCTCGTCATTCAGTGACCCCAAGTGTGATTGATGAGCAGAGGCCAATGTGGTCATCTGCGCCTTTTCCGGAGATGTCAGCATTTTCCGATGGAGACTTTTCAAGTCTCACAAGTTATCCAGAACTACGTAGGTCTGAGTTCCTCATTAGAGGATACGTAGGAGCAAGAGCTTTGCTTTTGTCGGCCGCCCCATAATCTTTGTCATACTGACCCTGAGGTCATGTGACGTGCACCCTTGTATCATACAGAGGCGGCGGGCCCGATGATACGCGGAGATACCTTACGGTTATCCGCACCCTTTTGTCATCCAGAGGCGGCGGGCCCGATGACAAGCAGAGACCAAGTTACGGTCATTCTGCACCCTTGTATCATCCAGAGGCGGCGGGCCCGATGATACGCGGAGATACCTTACGGTTATTCGCACCCTTTTGTTATCCAGAGGCGGCGGGCCCGATGACAAGCAGAGACCAAGTTTGGTCATTCTGCACCCTTGTATCATCCAGAGGCGGCGGGCCCGATGATACGCGGAGATACCTTACGGTTATTCGCACCCTTTTGTCATCCAGAGGCGGCGGGCCCGATGACAAGCAGAGACCAAGTTTGGTCATTCTGCACCCTTGTATCATCCAGAGGCGGCGGGCCCGATGATACGCGGAGATACCTTACGGTTATTCGCACCCTTTTGTCATCCAGAGGCGGCGGGCCCGATGACAAGCAGAGACCAAGTTTGGTCATTCTGCACCCTTGTATCATCCAGAGGCGGCGGGCCCGATGATACGCGGAGATACCTTACGGTTATTCGCACCCTTTTGTCATCCAGAGGCGGCGGGCCCGATGACAAGCAGAGACCAAGTTTGGTCATTCTGCACCCTTGTATCATCCAGAGGCGGCGGGCCCGATGATACGCGGAGATACCTTATGGTTATTCGCACCCTTTTGTCATCCAGAGGCGGCGGGCCCGATGACAAGCAGAGACCAAATTTGGTCATTCTGCACCCTTGTATCATCCAGAGGCGGCGGGCCCGATGATACGCGGAAATACCCGAGTGGTTATCCGTATAAACATTCTTTTGCTATCTGTAAGACAGAACGCTTGATAGCATGCAGAGACTGACATAGTCTTCTGCACCTTTTGTTCCTCCGGGAACAACAAGTCATTCACATGCGGAAATTTCATGGTCGCCCGCGACTCTCGTAACCGAGAGGAGCGAAATTAGTGTCATACACTGATTTTCGGGGACCTTTGCTTGATGACATGCGACCATTCTTTGGTCCTTGTGAGATGCTTGGCATCCATCATTAGGCAATTTGTGAAATTCTAGGAACGACAAGTCATGGTCACCCGCGACTCTCGTCAACCGAGAGGAGCGAAATTAGTGTCATACACTGATTTTTGGGGACCTTTGCTTGATGACATGCGACCATTCTTTGGTCCTTGAGAGGTGCTTGGCACCCATCATTAGGCAATTTGTGAAATTTTGGGAACAACAAGTCATTTGCATGTGGAGATTTTATGGTCACCCGCGACTCTCGCCAAATCGAGAGGAACGAAATTAGTGTCTTATCTTTACTTTCCCTTTATCTCCAATAAAAGACAAGTAAAGAGGGGCAACTGTCATACCCTAATTTCGTCCGGGAACCTTTGCTCGATGACGTGCGACCATTCTTTGGTCCTCGTGAGGTGCTTGGCACCCATCATTAGGCAATTTGTGAAATTCCAGGACATGCCGAAAAACCAAAAAAAATATTGATGCACAATCCGTAAGTTTCCGTGACACACCGGAAATCAAATGGAAGCATCGTTGCATAATTAAGTGAGGTTCCGTAACATTCCGTAAGTCAAAAAGGGGATGATTATGTAATCCGCAAGGTTCCGTAACATTACGGAAAGAAAACAAGTATCGTTACGAAATTCGTAAGTTTCCGTAACTTTACGGAAAAAGAATCACCAAAAAACAGTAGAGGGGGGTGTACTTAGTAAAAATGGGGGTGCAAATAGCACCCAGGCCCACTTGGGCCCTCCGGAATATTCCTCCAGAAGGCGGTTGCTTCTGGAGGAAGCAACCCTGCTCGCCTGGGCGAGCTGAGCTCGCCTGGGCGAGCTGGGCGGCAACCACCTCCCCTATTTTGCTATAAATAGGGGAGGAAGTGAAGAAGAAAGGGGTTCAGCCCCTTAGGCACTTCTCTCTCGAATTTGCTTGGAAAAATTGTTTCCGTGAAGAAAATCTAAGCCGAGGCGCTTCCGAAACGTTTCCGTAACGTTTTCCGTGAGGAATCTCGCAAAGGTTTCAACCGTTCTTCGACGTTCTTCATTCGTTCTTCATCGTTCTTCGATCTTCAACGGGTAAGTACCTCGAACCAAGCTTTTTCGATTCATTCTATGTACCCGTAGTGGTCCGCATTGTGTTTCGTGCATTTTTATTCTCGTTTTGTTTACTTTTTATACCCCCTGTTGACGTGCTTAAGCCATTTTACTTAAGTCATTTCTCGCTTAACTTAAAAATAAAATAAATTTTCACCGAACGTTTGAATTGTATTATCCATTAACTTCGGTTAAAATAAATTCCGACCGTTCGGTCGTGCCGTAACCACGTTGGAAATCAAAAAGAGGTAAAAAATAATATAATAATGAAAAAGACATCTTTTAGTAAAATAAAGCGGAAAATCAATCGGACGTTTTCTCTTTGGGATTTCTCATTCTTAATCGAATTGATTAATAACTAAAGTGAAACTAAAGGCTAAAATCAATTCGCCTAGTCAAGCTCGTCCACAAAAATAGGCTTTTGAAGTTTGTCATCTCAATTTTTCACTAAGTAAAATGGATCATTTTTAAGGTCCAACGCCTTAAAATGATCACCACTTAAGTAAAAAAGAATCACTTGATAAAAAAGAACTACGTAGGTCTGATTTTCTCATCCCAAATTGAGGAATACGTAGGAGCAAAGGGAAACACCCTTGTCGACCACAAAAAGAGAAAATATAAAAAGGGTATAAAGGATATAGAGACATAAAAAGGGAACATAAAAAATCAAAGTCATGTTTGCACATTCGATTAAAGGCTGCCGTCCCTTGGGGCGGACGTGTGGGGTGCTAATACCTTCCCCGTGCGTAAATACAACTCCCGAACCTTTCACTTAAAAGTTCGTAGATCGC
>NC_038248.2:23974283-23996997 GCF_000004515.6 Glycine max | reverse complement strand
CACCAACGTTTATTTGAGGAATACGTGGGACCAACCGGAAAAGAAGCGATCTACGAACTTTTTAGTGAAAGGTTCGGGAGTTGTATTTACGCACGGGGAAGGTATTAGCACCCCACACGCCCGTCCCAAGGGACGGCAGCCTTTAATCGAATGTGCAAACATGACTTTGATTTTTATGTTCCCTTTTATGTTCTTATATCCTTTATACCCTTTTTATATTTTTCCTTTTTTGTGGTCGACAAGGGTGTTTCCCTTTGCTCCTACGTATTCCTCAATTTGGGATGAGAAAATCAGACCTACGTAGTTCTTTCTAAAGCGGTAAAGTTACATGTTGATTTTATGCTTTTGAACGGTCCATGTTAACCGATAAAAGCAAAGAGGACCGTTTAAGGCGTTGGACCTTAAAACGGTTTTTAGTGATTTTCGGACAAAACTTGATTTGTGAGTCTATTTTAGTCTTAGTTTCACTTTGGTTATTAATCAATTCATTCAAGGAAACTTCCAAAGAAAAACGTCCGATTGATTTTTTTGTTTTATTTTATTCAAAGATATTTTGTTTATTTTATTATTATTTTTCAAGATATTTTGATTATTTTATTATTATTTTACTTTTTTTGTTTAACCGAGGTTATAGCGTGAACGATCGGTTAGATTTCATTTTAAAAGTGATTAAATGAGATTACAACACAAATGATCGGTTGAAATTCATTTTATCATTTATTAGGTGAGAAAACGGCTTAAATAAACGGTAAAAGCGCGTTAAAGACGGAAGAAAATAAATCGAAAATGAACGAAATAAAGAGGAAAGCTTAAAAAAACAAGAAATGAATTAAAAGTCTCGGATTCGAAAACTTACCCATTGAAGAACGAAGAACGAAGAACGGATGAAGAACGATGAAGAACGGACGAAAACCTTCACGGATTTGCTTACGGAAACATCTCGGAAGCGTTACGGAAGCACCTCGGCTTGGATTTTCTTCACGGAAACAATTTTTTTCACCCAAAACGGCTGAAATACATAGCCAGGGGGCTGAGGGATCCTTAGAACAGCCCCCTTCAGCCTATTTATAGGAAAAAGGGGGACGAGGTTGCCGCCCAGCTCGCCCAGGCAACCTTAGCTCGCCCAGGCGAGCTGGGTTGCTTCCTCCAGAAGCAACCCAGCTTCAAAAAACGTTCTGGAAGGCCCAATTCAAAATTTCGAAATTGCTATTTGCACCCCCCCAATTTTGATAAGTTCACCCCCCTTCTTTCATAATTTACGGAAAAGTTACGGAAGCCTTACGGAAGCATATAGGACTTGATTTTCTTCTTTTTTTCTCTTCCGTCTCACCCGTATTAAGTTAATTATGCTTATTTAGAGTTATGGGAATTTTACGGAAGCATTACGGGTGTCCCGGAAGCCCCGGAATCCCATTTTTCAACAAAACGGGGGGTGTGGTGGCCATCTAGCTCGCCCAGGCGAGCTAGGTTACTTCAACCTTAAGCAAGAAATTGCCCAGAAACCTCTAGAAGGGCCCAGATTTGAAAATTACTGTTTGCACCCCCCATTTTACTAAGTACACCCCCTCTGCTTTTTTTTTTTGTGATTCTTTTTTCGTAAAGTTACGGAAACTTACGAATTTCGTAACGATACTTGTTTTCTTTCCGTAATGTTACGGAACCTTGCGGATTACATAATCATCCCCTTTTTGACTTACGGAATGTTACGGAACCTCACTTAATTATGCAACGATGCTTCCATTTGATTTCCGGTGTGTCACGGAAACTTACGGATTGTGCATCAATATTTTTTTTGGTTTTTCGGCATGTCCTGGAATTTCATAAACTGCCTAATGATGGGTGTCAAGCACCTCACAAGGACCAAAGAAAGGTCGCATGTCATCAAGCAAAGGTCCCCGGACGAAATTAGGGTATGACAGTTGCCCCTCTTTACTTGTCTTTTATTGGAGATAAAAGGAAAGTAAAGATAAGACACTAATTTCGTTCCTCTCGATTTGACGAGAGTCGCGGGTGACCATAAAATCTCCACATGCAAATGACTTGTTGTTCCCAGAATATCACAAATTGCCTAATGATGGGTGCCAAGCACCTCACAAGGACCAAAGAATGGTCGCATGTCATCAAGCAAAGGTCCCCGGACGAAAATCAGTGTATGACACTAATTTCGCTCCTCTCGGTTGACGAGAGTCGCGGGTGACCATGACTTGTCGTTCCTAGAATTTCACAAATTGCCTAATGATGGATGCCAAGCACCTCACAAGGACCAAAGAATGGTCGCATGTCATCAAGCAAAGGCCCCCGGACGAAAATCAGTGTATGACACTAATTTCGCTCCTCTCGGTTGACGAGAGTCGCGGGTGACCATGAAATTTCCGCATGTAAATGACTTGTTGTTCCCGGAGGAACAAAAGGTGCAGAAGACTATGCCAGTCTCTGCATGCTATCAAGCGTTCTGTCTTACAGATAGCAAAAGAATGTTTATACGGATAACCACTCGGGTATTTCCGCGTATCATCGGGCCCGCCGCCTCTGGATGATACAAGGGTGCAGAATGACCAAACTTGGTCTCTGCTTGTCATCGGGCCCGCCGCCTCTGGATGACAAAAAGGGTGCGGATAACCGTAAGGTATCTCCGCGTATCATCGGGCCCGCCGCCTCTGGATGATACAAGGGTGCAGAATGACCAAACTTGGTCTCTGCTTGTCATCGGGCCCGCCGCCTCTGGATGACAAAAAGGGTGCGGATAACCGTAAGGTATCTCCGCGTATCATCGGGCCCGCCGCCTCTGGATGATACAAGGGTGCAAAATGACCAAACTTGGTCTCTGCTTGTCATCGGGCCCGCCGCCTCTGGATGACAAAAGGGTGCGAATAACCGTAAGGTATCTCCGCGTATCATCGGGCCCGCCGCCTCTGGATGATACAAGGGTGCAGAATGACCAAACTTGGTCTCTGCTTGTCATCGGGCCCGCCGCCTCTGGATGACAAAAAGGGTGCGGATAACCGTAAGGTATCTCCGCGTATCATCGGGCCCGCTGCCTCTGGATGATACAAGGGTGCATGTCACATGACCTCAGGGTCAGTATGACAAAGATTATGGGGCGGCCGACAAAAGCAAGGCTCTTGCTCCTACGTATCCTCCAATGAGGAACTCAGACCTACGTAGTTCTGGATAACTTGTGAGACTTGAAAAGTCTCCATCGGAAAATGCTGACATCTCCGGAAAGGGCGCAGATGACCATATTGGTCTCTGCTCGTGAATCACACTTGGGGTCACTGAATGACGAGGTGCGGATAACCGTAAGGTGTCTCCGCGGGCTACCAGCTCTTGAGTCATGGCAACAAAAGGCGGTGTGGTCGACAAAAGCGAGGCTCTTGCTCCTACGTATCCTCCAATGAGGAACTCAGACCTACGTAGTTCTGGATAACTTGTGAGACTTGAAAAAGTCTCGGTGTTTTCTCCACTAAAATGCAAACATGCTTTAGCAAAGAGACAAATATTCCAACTGATTTAGAGCAGCATATGCTTTTTTGATTGAAAAACAATGCGTTTACCGAGGAAGGAGAGTCTGCTGATGAAATCCCCCATAACCTTAACTGAGATTTTGGATGTTAGCATTTCGTTTTCTAAATGAACATTTAGAGGAAACACTGGGTTCGACAAAATAGAAGAAAATCACTCAAAGTGTATCAATCTCGCACAGGTAAGTGTTTCATCCTAATTCCGAACCATAGATATATCATGACTTGACTTTGCAAATTATTTCCTATCAAATCAAAAATTACATGCGTGATCATGGATCAATAGGGCTTCCCTTGGGAATGGGTTCTTTTGGTGGTTTTTTTTTTTTTTTTTTTTTTTTTTTTTGTTTTTGGCTTTTGATTTTTCTGGCTTTTTCTTTTTCTGTTTTTTTTTTGTTTAGTGCGGGGCAAGAAAAAAAAGAAAAAAAAGTCGCTAGCGCACGGGATTTTGGTTGGGAGAAGACCATTTTAGGTCGTGGTTTCCTTTCCTTCTTTTTTGTTCATTTGGTGACAATTCTGTATTGTTCAGATATTGTCCGGTCCAAAGACCTCTCTGCACATTTCTTCTGTTTTCTTTCGATCCTTGACCAGGAGCTTTCTTTCCTTCTTTTCTCTTTTTTCTTTCTCCCATTCTTTGATTAGGAATTTTCTTTCTTTCCTTTTTGCTTTCTCCCACTCTTTGATTGAGAATTTCCTTTCTTTCCTTTTTGCTTTCTCCCACTCTTTGATTGGGAATTTCCTTTCTTTTCTTTTTTTGCTTTCTCTTTGATTGGAAATTTTCCTTCTTTTCTTTTTGCTTCCGAGGGTAAGGATTATGGTGAGTCAGGATTTTGGCTCAAGGTTTGTAGAATGGCTAGACATGATACATGTCGGGGTTTGGTTTGGCTCAAGGATAAAAGGGATGCCCCACATTATTTCCATGACACAAAATGCAAAAATGATGATTTGGAAACTTTATGCAAAACTGGTCGTGCATGCACCTATGCGGACACTCAAGTGTCAAATTTTTATGGTCATGTGATGCTAGGGCTCAGGATTCATTTCCTCTATTTTAAATCAACCCAATGTTTCCAAAATATGTTCTTTTATCAATTTGTGCATTCATCCGAGTCCATTTCGGGCGTCTGGGAAAATCTTCACAGCATTCACCCTTCAGGTGTATACACATTTTTTTCAAAAACTAGTTATGATCAGTGAATTTTTCCAAAGAAAAGTTGGAAGTCATCTCTTTTCAAAAGCATGTTGGTTTTTCAGCTTGACAACTTATTTTTCTTTTTTTCTCCTTCTTTTTTTTTATCATTATCATTTGTTTATTTCTTTTTCTTGTTTTTTTTTCTTTTTTTTTTTTTTCATGAGGTATTTTGCTACCTAAACATGTGCATATTTTTGTGAGGTATTTTTGCTATATACATGCATATCCAAGGTATCTTGCCACCTAAACATACATATATATGTTTTGTGAGGTATTTTTTGCTACATACACGCACATCTAAGGTATCTCTCTACCTAAACATACATATATATATTTTGTGAAGTGTGTTTTTGTTTACATACATGCATATCTAAGGTATCTTTCTACCTAAACATACATATATATATTTTGTGAGGTATGACTACCTTCCGAGCTTGTGCTCGTTTTATTTAAATTCCTAGGATCATGAGCAACTAGGTGTGTCTTACTATGAAAAGTGATCAAATAACAAGCACAGATTCAAAAGGTACTAGGTTGCCTCCTAGTAGCGCTTCTTTAACGTCTTTAGCTGGACGCGTTATGACTTGTCAGTCACTGACCTAGTACTTTGCTTACCTTTGGCTTTGGACTTGGTAGCCTGCTGGTCGGCTATGTGTCGTAGGCAACGCTCTAACCTTTTTGCGGATGAGCTGAGGTGAACTCTAGAGGTGGTGGCGGTGTGTCTATTGCCCGCTACCGACCATCCCAATGCTGCTGTGGTGTTTCGCCCTGCGCCTGCCTAGGGACGCAGTACTTCTTGATGAAAGCTCGATCAGTAGGGGGCCTGATGCCCTTGCTGGAGGTTACAGGTACTCTGTAGAACTGACAGAGACCCGTAATTAGAGCTTGACAACTCCAAGACCCTGTTGGACTTCTTCGGGTCCACTGGGTGTCTTGCAGGTGCGATCCCTGCAAACAATTGATGAAATCAGAAATCAGTTGAGCGATGTGCATACTTACCTATGATGACATAACCTTGCCGGGGGGGTACGGGCACCCTGTAGGATTGATAGAGGCCCGTAACCAGAGCTGGAAACCCCAGGGCCCTGTTGGACTTTTCCGGGTCCACTGGGTGTCTCTTGGGTGCGATCCCTGCAAACAATAGATGGTATCAGAAATCAGTTGAACTATATGCATACTTACCCATGTCGGGACGACACAGACCAACTGATACTTTTGCAGGGGGAGATTGGCATTGCGGTCGCTGGGCAGAATGTTGCTAAGTAGCAATGTCATCTATATCTGTGTAAGAGTGGTCATGTTGGTGCGCACGATCTGCACTCGTCTCTTTGCAGCGGCACGGGTGAAATCTTGCCCCAGTATGCATAGTAGCAGTGTGATAGCCTCCCTTTCTAGTTGTGCTCGCACAGTTGGCCCTCCTCCAATATCAGGGGGTGGCCCAAGAACCGTTAAAGGGAAACTACTGGTCCCTTAACCGGGAGTGCAAGTCTCGGTTAAGCATTTAAGGACAGAGGACCTTAAATTATCTTAAGGTGTGGATATGGAGCCCACTGAAAGTGAGGATGCGTAGTCCTCTAAAGGCGAGGGCTTGTAGCCCTCTGAAGTTCAGGACGTGTCGCCTCTAAAAGATGAGGGCATGCCCTTCTTTGAAAATGGGGAACATGTAGTCCTCTGATGGCGAGGACGTATAGTCCTCTAAAGGTGAGGACGTGTAGTCCTCTGAAGGTGAGGGCGTGTAGCCCTACAAAGGTGAAGGCACATGACCCTTTGACGGCGAGGACGTGTAAAGGTGAAGGCACATGACCCTTTGACGGCGAGGACGTGTAGTCCTCTGAAGTTGAAGGTACATGACCCTTTGAAGGCGAGGACGTGTAGTCCTCTGAAGGTGAAGGTAACTAGTACCCAAGGTGAGGGCGTGTAGCCCTCTCAAGGCGAGGACTTATAGTCCTCTGGAGGTGAGGGCGTGCAGCCCTCTGGTGGTGAGGACGTGTAGTCCTCTCAAGGCGAGGACGTGTAGTCCTCTGACGGTGAGGGTAAGTAGTACCCAAGATGAGGGCGTGTAGCCCTCTCAAGGCGAGGACATGTAGTCCTCTGGAGGTAAGGGCGTGCAGCCCTCTGATGGTGAGGACGTGTAGTCCTCTCAAGGCGAGGACGTGTAGTCCTCTGACGGTGAGGGTAACTAGTACCCAAGGTGAGGGCGTGCAGCCCTCTCAAGGCGAGGACATGTAGTCCTCTGGAGGTGAGGGCGTGCAGCCCTCTGATGGTGAGGACGTGTAGTCCTCTCAAGGCGAGGACGTGTAGTCCTCTCAACGGTGAGGGTAACTAGTACCCAAGGTGAGGGCGTGTAGCCCTCTCAAGGCGAGGACTTATTGTCCTCTGGAGGTGAGGGCGTGCAGCCCTCTGGTGCTGAGGACGTATAGTCCTCTCAAGGTGAGGACGTGTAGTCCTCTGACGGTGAGGGTAACATGGGGTTGGCAACTGTCGCAACCTACCCTTCGGCGAGTGGAGTCGCCAACTGTCGCAACCTACCCTTCGGCGGGAGGGCGACGCGTGACTCGCGGGATGCGTGTTCCACGAAAGGAATACGCGCGGAGTCGCCACCAACGTTTATTTGAGGAAAACGTCGGAAAAACCGGAAAAGACGCGATCTACGAACTTTAAGTGAAAGGTTCGGGAGTTGTATTTACGCACGGGGAAGGTATTAGCACCCCACACGTCCGCCCCAAGGGACGGCAGCCTTTAATCGAATGTGCAAACATGACTTTGATTTTTTATGTTCCCTTTTTATGTCTCTATATCCTTTATACCCTTTTTATATTTTCTCTTTTTGTGGTCGACAAGGGTGTTTCCCTTTGCTCCTACGTATTCCTCAATTTGAGATGAGAAAATCAGACCTACGTAGTTCTTTTTTATCAAGTGATTCTTTTTTACTTTAAGAGGTGATCATTTTAAGGCGTTGGACCTTAAAAATGATCTATTTTACTTACTGAGAAAATGAAATGACAAACTTCAAAAGCCTATTTTTATGGACGAGCTTGACTAGGCGAATTGATTTTAGCCTTTAGTTTCACTTTAGTTATTAATCAATTCGATTAAGAATGAGAAATCCCAAAGAGAAAACGTCCGATTGATTTTCCGCTTTATTTTACTAAAAAGATGTTTTTTTTATTATTATATTAATTTTTTACCTCTTTTTGATTTCCAACGTGGTTACGGCACGACCGAACGGTCGGAATTTATTTTAACCGAAGTTAATGGATAATACAATTCAAACGTTCGGTGGAAATTTATTTTATTTTTAAGTTAAGCGAGAAATGACTTAAGTAAAATGGCTTAAGCACGTCAACAGGGGGTATAAAAAGTAAACAAAACGAGAATAAAAATGCACGAAACACAATGCGGACCACTACGGGTACATAGAATGAATCGAAAAAGCTTGGTTCGAGGTACTCACCCGTTGAAGATCGAAGAACGATGAAGAACGAATGAAGAACGTCGAAGAACGGTTGAAACCTTTGCGAGATTCCTCACGGAAAACGTTACGGAAACGTTTCGGAAGCGCCTCGGCTTAGATTTTCTTCACAGAAACAATTTTTCCAAGCAAATTCGAAAGAGAGAGAAGTGCCTAAGGGGCTGAACCCCTTCCTTCTTGCCTTCCTCCCCTATTTATAGCAAAATAGGGGAGGTGGTTGCCGCCCAGCTCGCCCAGGCGAGCAGGGTTGCTTCCTCCAGAAGCAACCGCCTTCTGGAGGAATATTCCGGAGGGCCCAAGTGGGCCTGGGTGCTATTTGCACCCCCATTTTTACTAAGTACACCCCCTCTGCTGTTTTTTGGTGATTCTTTTTTCGTAAAGTTACGGAAACTTACGAATTTCGTAACGATACTTGTTTTCTTTCCGTAATGTTACGGAACCTTGCGGATTACATAATCATCCCCTTTTTGACTTACGGAATGTTATGGAACCTCACTTAATTATGCAACGATGCTTCCATTTGATTTCCGGTGTGTCACGGAAACTTACGGATTGTGCATCAATATTTTTTTGGTTTTACGGCATGTCCTGGAATTTCACAAATTGCCTAATGATGGGTGCCAAGCACCTCACGAGGACCAAAGAATGGTCGCACGTCATCGAGCAAAGGTCCCCGGACGAAATTAGGGTATGACAGTTGCCCCTCTTTACTTGTCTTTTATTGGAGATAAAAGGAAAGTAAAGATAAGACACTAATTTCGTTCCTCTCGATTTGACGAGAGTCGCAGGTGACCATAAAATCTCCACATGCAAATGACTTGTTGTTCCCAAAATTTCACAAATTGCCTAATGATGGGTGCCAAGCACCTCACAAGGACCAAAGAATGGTCGCTTGTCATCAAGCAAAGGTCCCCGAAAATCAGTGTATGACACTAATTTCGTTCCTCTCGGTTGACGAGAGTCGCGGGTGACCATGACTTGTCGCTCCTAGAATTTCACAAATTGCCTAATGATGGATGCCAAGCACCTCACAAGGACCAAAGAATGGTCGCATGTCATCAAGCAAAGGTCCCCGAAAATCAGTGTATGACACTAATTTCGCTCCTCTCGGTTGACGAGAGTCGCGGGCGACCATGAAATTTCCGCATGTAAATGACTTGTTGTTCCCGGAGGAACAAAAGGTGCAGAAGACTATGTCAGCCTCTGCATGCTATCAAGCGTTCTGTCTTACAGATAGCAAAAGAATGTTTATACGGATAACCACTCGGGTATTTCCGCGTATCATCGGGCCCGCCGCCTCTGGATGATACAAGGGTGCAGAATGACCAAACTTGCTCTCTACTTGTCATCGGGCCCGCCGCCTCTGGATGACAAATGGGTGCGAATAACCGTAAGGTATCTCCGCGTATCATCGGGCCCGCCGCCTCTGGATGATACAAGGGTGCAGAATGACCAAACTTGGTCTCTGCTTGTCATCGGGCCCGCCGCCTCTGGATGACAAAAGGGTGCGGATAACCGTAAGGTATCTCCGCGTATCATCGGGCCCGCCGCCTCTGGATGATACAAGGGTGCAGAATGACCAAACTTGGTCTCTGCTTGTCATCGGGCCCGCCGCCTCTGGATGACAAAAGGGTGCGAATAACCGTAAGGTATCTCCGCGTATCATCGGGCCCGCCGCCTCTGGATGATACAAGGGTGCAGAATGACCAAACTTGGTCTCTGCTTGTCATCGGGCCCGCCGCCTCTGGATGACAAAAGGGTGCGAATAACCGTAAGGTATCTCCACGTATCATCGGGCCCGCCGCCTCTGGATGATACAAGGGTGCAAAATGACCAAACTTGGTCTCTGCTTGTCATCGGGCCCGTCGCCTCTGGATGACAAAAGGGTGCGAATAACTGTAAGGTATCTCCGCGTATCATCGGGCCCGCCGCCTCTGGATGATACAAGGGTGCAGAATGACCAAACTTGGTCTCTGCTTGTCATCGGGCCCGCCGCCTCTGGATGACAAAAGGCTGCGGATAACCGTAAGGTATCTCCGCGTATCATCGGGCCCGCCGCCTCTGGATGATACAAGGGTGCACGTCACATGACCTCAGGGTCAGTATGACAAAGATTATGGGGCGGCCGACAAAAGCAAAGCTCTTGCTCCTACGTATCCTCCAATGAGGAACTCAGACCTACGTAGTTCTGGATAACTTGTGAGACTTGAAAAGTCTCCATCGGAAAATGCTGACATCTCCAGAAAGGGCGCAGATGACCATATTGGTCTCTGCTCGTCAATCACACTTGGGATCACTGAATGACGAGGTGCGGATAACCGTAAGGTGTCTCCACGGGCTACCAGCTCTTGAGTCATGGCAACAAAAGGCGGTGTGGTCGACAAAAGCGAGGCTCTTGCTCCTACGTATCCTCCAATGAGGAACTCAGACCTACGTAGTTCTGGATAACTTGTGAGACTTGAAAAAGTCTCGGTGTTTTCTCCACTAAAATGCAAACATGCTTTAGTAAAGAGATAAATATTCCAACTGATTAGAGCAGCATACGCTTTTTTTTGAGTGGAAAACAATGCGTTTACCGGGGAAGGAGAGTCTGCTGATGAAATCCCCCATAACCATAAATGAGATTTTGGATGTTAGCATTTCGTTTCTAAATGAACATTTAGAGGAAACACTGGGTCCGACAAAAATAGAAGAAAATCACTCAAAGTGTATCAATCTCGCACAGGTAAGTGTTTCATCCTAATTCCGAACCATAGATATGTCATGACTTGACTTTGCAAATTACTTCCTATCAAATAAAAAATTACATGCGTGATCATGGATCAATAGGGCTTCCCTTGGGAATGGGTTCTTTTGGTGAGTTTTTCGGCTTTTGATTATTTTTGGCTTTTTTCTTTTTCTGTTTTTGTTTAGTGCGGGGCGAGAAAAAAAAAGTCGCTAGCGCACGGGATATTGGTTGGTAATCAAAGGGAGAAGACCATTTTAGGTCGTGGTTTCCTTTCCTTCCTTTTTTGTTCATTTGGTGACAATTCTGTATTGTTCAAATATTGTCCGGTCCAAAGACCTCTCTGCATATCCCTTCTGTCTTTCCTTAGATCCCCGATCAGGGGCTTTCTCTCCTTCTTCTTCTTCTTTTCTTTTTTTCTTTCTCTCCTTTTTGCTTTCTCCCACTCTTTGATTGGGAATTTCCTTTCTTTCCTTTTTGCTTTCTCCCACTCTTTGATTGGGAATTTCCTTTCTTTTCTTTTTTTGCTTTCTCTTTGATTGGAAATTTTCCTTCTTTTCTTTTTGCTTCCGAGGGTAAGGATTATGGTGAGTCAGGATTTTGGCTCAAGGTTTGTAGAATGGCTAGACATGATACATGTCGGGGTTTGGTTTGGCTCAAGGATAAAAGGGATGCCCCACATTATTTCCATGACACAAAATGCAAAAATGATGATTTGGAAACTTTATGCAAAACTGGTCGTGCATGCACCTATGCGGACACTCAAGTGTCAAATTTTTATGGTCATGTGATGCTAGGGCTCAGGATTCATTTCCTCTATTTTAAATCAACCCAATGTTTCCAAAATATGTTCTTTTATCAATTTGTGCATTCATCCGAGTCCATTTCGGGCGTCTGGGAAAATCTTCACAGCATTCACCCTTCAGGTGTATACACATTTTTTTCAAAAACTAGTTATGATCAGTGAATTTTTCCAAAGAAAAGTTGGAAGTCATCTCTTTTCAAAAGCATGTTGGTTTTTCAGCTTGACAACTTATTTTTCTTTTTTCTCCTTCTTTTTTTTTTATCATTATCATTTGTTTATTTTTTTTTCTTGTTTTTTTTTTCTTTTTTTTTTTCATGAGGTATTTTGCTACCTAAACATGTGCATATTTTTGTGAGGTATTTTTGCTATATACATGCATATCCAAGGTATCTTGCCACCTAAACATACATATATATGTTTTGTGAGGTATTTTTTTGCTACATACACGCACATCTAAGGTATCTCTCTACCTAAACATACATATATATATTTTGTGAAGTGTGTTTTTGTTTACATACATGCATATCTAAGGTATCTTTCTACCTAAACATACATATATATATTTTGTGAGGTATGACTACCTTCCGAGCTTGTGCTCGTTTTATTTAAATTCCTAGGATCATGAGCAACTAGGTGTGTCTTACTATGAAAAGTGATCAAATAACAAGCACAGATTCAAAAGGTACTAGGTTGCCTCCTAGTAGCGCTTCTTTAACGTCTTTAGCTGGACGCGTTATGACTTGTCAGTCACTGACCTAGTACTTTGCTTACCTTTGGCTTTGGACTTGGTAGCCTGCTGGTCGGCTATGTGTCGTAGGCAACGCTCTAACCTTTTTGCGGATGAGCTGAGGTGAACTCTAGAGGTGGTGGCGGTGTGTCTATTGCCCGCTACCGACCATCCCAATGCTGCTGTGGTGTTTCGCCCTGCGCCTGCCTAGGGACGCAGTACTTCTTGATGAAAGCTCGATCAGTAGGGGGCCTGATGCCCTTGCTGGAGGTTACAGGTACTCTGTAGAACTGACAGAGACCCGTAATTAGAGCTTGACAACTCCAAGACCCTGTTGGACTTCTTCGGGTCCACTGGGTGTCTTGCAGGTGCGATCCCTGCAAACAATTGATGAAATCAGAAATCAGTTGAGCGATGTGCATATTTACCTATGATGACATAACCTTGCCGGGGGGGTACGGGCACCCTGTAGGATTGATAGAGGCCCGTAACCAGAGCTGGAAACCCCAGGGCCCTGTTGGACTTTTCCGGGTCCACTGGGTGTCTCTTGGGTGCGATCCCTGCAAACAATAGATGGTATCAGAAATCAGTTGAACTATATGCATACTTACCCATGTCGGGACGACACAGACCAACTGATACTTTTGCAGGGGGAGATTGGCATTGCGGTCGCTGGGCAGAATGTTGCTAAGTAGCAATGTCATCTATATCTGTGTAAGAGTGGTCATGTTGGTGCGCACGATCTGCACTCGTCTCTTTGCAGCGGCACGGGTGAAATCTTGCCCCAGTATGCATAGTAGCAGTGTGATAGCCTCCCTTTCTAGTTGTGCTCGCACAGTTGGCCCTCCTCCAATATCAGGGGGTGGCCCCGGAACCGTTAAAAGGAAACTACTGGTCCCTTAACCGGGAGTGCAAGTCTCGGTTAAGCATTTAAGGACAGAGGACCTTAAATTATCTTAAGGTGTGGATATGGAGCCCACTGAAAGTGAGGATGCGTAGTCCTCTAAAGGCGAGGGCTTGTAGCCCTCTGAAGTTCAGGACGTGTCGCCTTTCGAAGGCGAGGGAGTGTAGTCCTATGATGGCAAGGACGTGCAATCCTCTAAAGGTGAGGGCATGCCCCCCTTTGAAAATGGGGAACATGTAGTCCTCTGATGGCGAGGACGTGTAGTCCTCTAAAGGTGAGGACGTGTAGTCCTCTGAAGGTGAGGGCGTGTAGCCCTACAAAGGTGAAGGCACATGACCCTTTGACGGCGAGGACGTGTAGTCCTCTGAAGTTGAAGGTACATGACCCTTTGAAGGCGAGGACGTGTAGTCCTCTGAAGGTGAAGGTAACTAGTACCCAAGGTGAGGGCGTGTAGCCCTCTCAAGGCGAGGACTTATAGTCCTCTGGAGGTGAGGGCGTGCAGCCCTCTGGTGGTGAGGACGTGTAGTCCTCTCAAGGCGAGGACGTGTAGTCCTCTGACGGTGAGGGTAAGTAGTACCCAAGATGAGGGCGTGTAGCCCTCTCAAGGCAAGGACATGTAGTCCTCTGGAGGTAAGGGCGTGCAGCCCTCTGATGGTGAGGACGTGTAGTCCTCTCAAGGCGAGGACGTGTAGTCCTCTGACGGTGAGGGTAACTAGTACCCAAGGTGAGGGCGTGCAGCCCTCTCAAGGCGAGGACATGTAGTCCTCTGGAGGTGAGGGCGTGCAGCCCTCTGATGGTGAGGACGTGTAGTCCTCTCAAGGCGAGGACGTGTAGTCCTCTCAACGGTGAGGGTAACTAGTACCCAAGGTGAGGGCGTGTAGCCCTCTCAAGGCGAGGACTTATAGTCCTCTGGAGGTGAGGGCGTGCAGCCCTCTGGTGCTGAGGACGTATAGTCCTCTCAAGGCGAGGACGTGTAGTCCTCTGACGGTGAGGGTAACTAGTACCCAAGGTGAGGGCGTGTAGCCCTCTCAAGGCGAGGACATGTAGTCCTCTGGAGGTAAGGGCGTGCAGCCCTCTGATGGTGAGGACGTGTAGTCCTCTCAACGGTGAGGGTAACTAGTACCCAAGGGTCCACCCTTATGATAAAGCAAGAGATCGACTCATCGAGAGGACCGGTCATCCCAAATCCACAAGATTTGGACATTAGATGTAGGAAATCTATGCAGTTAACATGATTTTTAGGGATGCAGATGCATGCAACCTTTGTCGTGAAATTTGGTAAATGCGGACTTCATATGAAACAATGCAATGTAATGGAAAGTTGTACAATGTTCATGACATTCTTTCCCTATTTTGTGATTTTGATTTTGATTTAATTTTTTTGGAAAACACAGATTGACTGTCCTTTTGAAAGAGGTGATAATTCATGCAACCTCATCCTATCTTTTTGCAAATCTCTCCGGGAACTCCCTCAGAGTGTATGTTCTGTTTGATTTAGTCACTTGACCGTTTTGGAGTGACGGCAATGGAGCCATTTGATGTTTAATCAATCCATCGAAATCCTAGGGTTTGTCTCCCTTTTTTTTTTTTTTTTCTTGTTTAAAAACATCGACGGGTGTGAACTTTTGATCGGCCCCTATGTTCACTTGAGGCTCATGCACGGTGCCCCTCATTGCCCCAGTGTAAGGCTTTGAGGTACCAATCGTTGCCTTTCGTCATGACCTTGTAGGAGGGAACCTATTGGGTGAGAACTGCTAATCTGCCCCTAGGTTCGCTTGAGGTTTATGCATGGGGCCTTTCATTGCCCCAGTGTAGGGCTTAGAGGTACCAATTGTTGTCTTGTTTTCACAACCTCGTAGTGAGGAAGAATGAAAGACGCAATTGATTCTTGCAAAAAAAATTTTCCAAGGACGAGAAATAGTTGAAGGATTTTTCAGTTGATGGATTAAGTCAAATGACTCCTATGTAGAAGCAAGATGTTTTGATGTCTTGATGATGCTAAAGGATCAAATGCTTCTAAGTTTTATTCAAGACAAGAATCCAAGAAAGTCAAGATATATTATCAAGTTTGATCTCTTAGAATCTTTAGGAAGAAGTTTCCAAATTGAAACAAACAAAAGGTTTGACCAAAGAATTCTATCATTTCAAATTGAGATTTGCTCCCTAGTAATCGATTACCATTAGTTGAAAATGTTTTAATTCAAATTTTTAAAACCTGTAATCGATTACATAAGTCTTGTAATTGATTACCAGAGGGGATTTTCAGAAAATAATTTCCAAGAGACATATCTATTCAAATGTTTTATGAATGGCCATTCAAATGTTTTAAAGAGAGTTTTCATTGCCCAAACAGTTTTATCCTCTCGAAAGATCAAGAGTTTTTCTGAACTGAAATGTCTTATCCTCTCAAAAAGATTCCTTGGTCAACCACTTGCTTATTCAATAAGGAATTTTTGATTGATCTTCATTTTACAATCTACCTCTTTTACAAGAGACCTCTTCTTCTCTTCTTCTTATTTCTGAAAAGGGATTAAGAGACCGTGGGTCTCTTGTTGTAGAGGATTCCTGAACACAAGGGAAGGGTTATCCCTGTGTGCATTGTTAATTCGAAAAGAGAGATTGATAGTTCAATTGGGGAATAGTCTTTGCATCTTAATTCAACCCCCCTTTTTCTTAAGGTAACTGAGGCCATTTGTCCAACATCCTATTCTTGATAACTCACTTCTCTCTAAAAAGACAAAATGAGGTCACATGAACGTCTATATTTTTACTTGAAAACACAGTCAATCAAATGCCTTTTTATTTTTTTATTTTGAAACTTATTTGTTTTGAACTTTGCTCGTTGTTTTACGGCACCCCCACCAACGTGCAAGATGAGTAATCTCTGATTGAACGGTCTTGGAAGTCAACACTCAGGAGCGCAGGTTGCTTGAGCAAACAGACCAATGGTTTACACCCACATTCCGGTGAAAGTTGAAAATCCTGGTGAGTCATTAGAGACATCTAACAACAGCTTTCAAAATTGCCCCATGTGTGGCATCTCTTGTCAATGTCAGGATTTACACACAATTCTCCTCAAATTTCAGCCAACATCAGTTAGACCTCGCACCCTACACTTCAGAGCCCTACAATGCTCAATGGAACGCCCCGGGGCTTCTCCGTGACAAGCACACGTTGCGTTCGAGTCGTATTCTCGGAGAAATGGAGGTTGATGAACCTTGGCTAGGGTTATGGCTACCATTGAATTATCAAGTAGATATGGGATCAAGTTTAGCATATGACAACGGAATTTGGGGTGAACCCTACAAGCTTTCTGCTGCAAAATTCCTTTTTGTTGGTGTTTTTTTTGGTTTGTGCTAAAGGTGGTCTTCGTCATTGGAAGTGCGGTAGACAGACTTTGTGGTTGATTTAGGGATGGCCTTTGTGGATAACTGGGTGGTGGGGTAAGGAGGAGGTTTGTTATTGGCTGAGTAATGACATTGTTGGGTTGGTGGGAAACTTGGCCGTATAGGAATGGTAGTCACAGCATGGGTTTCTCCCTCTTTCTCACCCTCTTCATTTGCCCCAGTTTTCTCAGTCGTCCTAGTAGGATGATCAAATTTGCCTCTTTTCGGATCCACTTCGATCTTTTTGCTGGCGAAGACCAAATCTGTAAAACTTGAAGGTGTGTAACCCACCATTTTTTCATAGTAGAACACCGGTCACGTGTCTACTATCATTATGATAATCTCTTTCTCTATTTTTGGGGGTGCTACTTGAGTTGCCAAGTCTCTCCATCTTTGGGCGTATTCTTTGAAAGATTCGTGCCCCCTTTTTGCACACTTTTTGTAGTTGCATCCTATCCGGAGCCATATCAGAATTGTACTGACACTGCTTAATGAAGGCAACCATTAGGTCCTTCCAAGAATGGACTCAAGAAGGTTCCTAAGTTAGTATACCAGGCAACAGTTGTCCTAGTAAGACTTTCTCAGGAAAAATGTATCAGTAGTTTCTCATCTTTTGCGTATGCCCCCATCTTCCGACAGTACATCTTTAGATGGTTCTTGGAGCGAGTAGTCCCCTTGTACTTGCCAAAGTCCGGCACCTTGAACTTGGGAATGACCATGTTTGGGTATTAGGAACAACTCTTCTAGGTTAGCAAAGGCATAATCTTCACCTCCTTCAATGGCCCTGAGCCTTTCCTCTAGATGATCCAACTTTCCCATTCCTGCCATAGTCATGAGGGTTTTTAACCGCTGTGGAATGCAAGAGGTGCAGTTGTGGGTGATACTGAGGGCCCTCCAAAGGGTTTTGTAGGGGTATACCACCAACTGCTTGCCCTTCAGTGGTATATCCGAGCCAAGGCTCGAAGTCGGCTAGATTGTGATGGGGAATTTCATGAGTCTCTTCCACGGTTTAAGAGACATGTGCATGATCAGTTTGGGGTTGCTGGCTTTCAATGGGTATAGGAGTGGAGTTATTGACATTCTTATTGGGAGTGTACGCCACATTGGGTGGCGTATAGTTGAGAGGCAAGCCATATGACGGGAAGGCGTGCTCGTTATGAATTTGCACATCATGGGGGCCGCCCGTACTTCCTAAATCTTTGCCTACCATATTTGAGGTTGGATGATTCATTTGCTTGAGGCCGGATGGGGACGTCGGGTTCACCTTAGCAACAACGCTGGTAGCGGCAATTGCAACCGCATTGGCTTCCATTATCTTCTTCACGCTCATCATGGCCTCCATCATTGTGGCCATTTTCTCTTTAATGGCCTCCATGTCGGCCTTCATCTTCTCTTGTATCTCCTCTACTTCACCCATTATTCTAGCTCTAGCACGAGTTCGGTAAGGGCGTCGTAAAGCGTGTCCCTTTCTTTTTTATAACAATGATTAAGTTCATTTTATTTTATTTTTCAAGGAAAGAATGCAACGAGCAATGCAACCAATGAAAAGCATGGATGCATGCGAATGATGTACAGTTGAAGTATTGCGAATTTTTACGCAAGATATGGGGTTGAATCAATTTAGATTTTCAACATGGTCCATGACATCTTTGTCAAGGTGAAACTGGAAGTAACAAGGACATCAATAATCCTAAATATGTTTGGCAGTAGACGAAGCAGTGATGTGACTCAATTCATCTTTTGCCCCAATTTTGCAAGACGGTTACTTCCATATTTCAACTTGACTTGATGAACCTTTTTGTAAAAGCATGAGCTTGGTTCAACCCTATAATCCAAGGAATGGCAATTCTGATCGCCAATACTTCGACAACATCTCATAGGGATGAATGACTCGGGCATACTTTAAGCTTATGCACGGAAAATGTAATTATGAAATTGAGATGCCCGAAGAAACACCATTTCCTAGTTAACCATGCATTAGGTACCATGTTCAATTATTTTTTAAAGTGAAACGGGTTTATGATCCCAACATGGTTGGCTCGTGGTGCCTAACACATGAAACTAAGAATGTAGTGTGAAGTTTCACGCTTCCCCCTTTTTTGTTTTTGTTTTGTAGAGGAAAACGCAAGGATGAGCAAACATGAAAACAAATGGTATGCAATTTTGCAGATCAAAAAGTTTGTTGAACGCATATGCATGATGATGCCATGACTCATGCAAAATGTGAGGCTGGAATATGATAACGGACAAATGCACGATATGTCCATTATGATGTTATGAAGAGATGCTTATGCGATGCATGATATGAATGCATTTTACGGACACGAGAGCCCGGAAAATTATCTCTTCTTACTTGCGCATTTGGGGGCGCAGTGCCCCATGTGTACAATTAAGAAGGTGATATGGACCTTCCGGCTTCCCGTGACAAAGGACGAGACCAACATACAATGCATGCTAGAGATAAAATGTAGGAGTGATTTGATTTGCACAAGCTTTTTGGAGTAGAAACATGGGACCAACTCATTTTATTTCAAAAAAGAAGTCGTATCCAGTCAAGGTCTGAGAGACCATACAAGTTTCCTAACGATTTCTAATTATGTGGGCCATTAAGTCTATCATATGCTGACAATAGCCGAGAAGCCCATGAATCTCTTCGGGGGTGGAGTAGGTGTCTGCCATCGCCTTGGCCTTGGCTAACAAGCGGGGAAGTTCTTGACTCCCGTTCAAGGTAAGAGCAAACCGGTCCATCCACATGGTTGCCTCTTGGTGTAAAGAGTCGATCACCCTTCCTCTA
Organism: Glycine max; assembly: GCF_000004515.6. Lineage (NCBI taxonomy): Eukaryota > Viridiplantae > Streptophyta > Magnoliopsida > Fabales > Fabaceae > Glycine > Glycine max. The sequence goes on along the minus strand of NC_038248.2, from coordinate 23,977,471 downwards.
GCCTCTTTTTCCGCATATATTTGAGCATACTCATCCGCGATTCTATGCTCGTGGGCCGTGGCTAGACCTAACTCTTCTTGGTACTTGGCGATGATAGCTAGCATGTTGGTCTCCGTCTAGCATAAATGCTGAGACAAGCTTCTTTTGGACCTTGAACAAGCAATTAACTCCTCTTTCAGAACCATGCTATGTGCTCGCGACTGGTCTCTTTCTTCCCTTCGCAACTTGAGTTCACTATTGCTACCCCATAGAGCTCCGCGAATTTTGTTCCGGCCATACTCTTCCTTGCGAGCCCTCTTGGTCTCTTGTTCAAGGGCTCTTGCAGTAATTGCATTCTCTTCCCGTAACCCGACACACTCCTTCCGAACGTGTGTAGCGGCCAACTTGAACTTCTCCTTGGCAAGTTTTGCCTTTCCTAACTCGCTTTTGAGAGTTTGGACTTCTTCGTCCTCTTCCGGTGCTTCAAAACTCTCTTCGCTGACGACTTTTAACTTGGCGAGCCAATCTAAACCTCGTATATGAACTTTCAGCCATTCGTGGTACCCACCAATGATGCCATTACGAATGCCTCTAAGCTCTTGATCTTTCCTTAACGGGGTTTCCCAGGCCTTATGGATTCTTTGTATAGTCTTGGAACTTTGTGCGCCGAGATCCCTCACAAGGAAAGGAGACATGCTTTCTTCCGTCGGTGCTCCCCTCATGGGGTACCCTAGTTGTCTTATAGCGAGCGCGGGATTGTAGTTAATACAACCCCTCGTTCCTACCAGCGGAATGTTTGGGTATCCTCCACATGAGAAAAGGACTCCTTCTTTTCCTTCCTTCCATCGGGGGAACCAACTGATTGTTCTACCTCCTATCCCAGCCAAGAGCTGGTCCGAATCTATTCTCCTCTTTTCAGTGCACGAGCGATGGCTCAGGAGCGGACATGGATGTCTTGTGTCTTGTCGGAACAAGTGCGAAACCAACCAAACACAGAGGGCGGGTAAGCAACAGATGATCCGTGCGCTACTCTTTTCGCACCTTCGGTCAAATGTGTCCAATAGATCTGCCAAGACAGCTACCACCGGACTTTCCTTGCTATGGTGGTAGGCAAGGAAAGCGTCGATTGCTGCTAGGTCTACCAAACCATCCACGTTTGGAAAGAGGACGACTCCCAAAAATTAGCAAAGCTAACACATCCATAAACGGGACCCAGTCTCCTTGATTGGCCATACCCCTCGCCTTGTCTTCTAGGTACTTCCGTGGTAGGCCCGCTATGCCGTTCCGAGTCTGTTTTATGCGGTCCAAACCTCTTGCTGAATCCTTGACCACAGTTGCAATTCTGCTCAAAGAGGGGAGACACCCGGAGGAAAGATATGGTTTTCTTCCCCTGAGAGGACATCCTAGAATTTCCTCAAATTCTTCAATGGTTGGTACTAATTGGAAGTCTCCGAATGTGAAGCACCTCAAAGGCTGGTCGTAGTATTGGGTAAGTGATGCAACGGCTTCTATGGACACCTCTGCTATGGTCAACTCTAAGATCTTTCCGTAAGTCTTGCGGAAGGCTTGCATTTGGAGGGGTTCCATCAACCGCCCTAATTCCTTGATGCTGGTGGTATCTAGGCTTTTGACCTTGACTTGGTAGAACCTCTTGCCGGTTTGATTTGTTCCCATGCTTACTAAAGTGAGACAAAAGCTGGTGCAAATCAAAACTCCGATATCTCATGGGTGGGATGGATGAATGCATGATGGAATGCATATGACACAGATGCAATCTAGGAATGCGGGGGTTCGGGGAATTTGTCCCCTTCTTAGATACGACATCTAGGGGTAGCGAAATGTCCCAACGCACGTTTTTAAGAAGGCGACACGGACCCTCCGTTGGTTTGTTTACAGTAGGGATCAAGACAGAACCCATATGCAATGCCTATGCAAAAGACACAATGCGGGAATGTGCACAGTATGACAATATTTACCGAACATAAGCAAAAGGGTATATGATACTCATGCATGGCAGTGTGAAAAATGGCACGCAGCGTGTTTGCTTCGTGCCCCTATTTAAGGGACCTATAAGGGAGAGAACTAACTAGGCTTTTAGCAATAATCCCCAAGGTAGTCATATCTCTCTTGATGGTTTCTGAGGTATCATCCCCTTCGAAGAACATATTGCAGCAGTAGGGACTACTAGCAACAATAAGTTTTCAAAGAGAAAAGCTCTAGATGAGGGTTCACTGTAATCAAGCAAGTCGGAGACCTAGCATGATCACAGATTCACCTCCACTCCTTATGTTCCCATGAACCTGGGTATAGGGCCCTTTTTCACTCACAGTGTGTGCAAATAGTGTTAGTGTTTTGTGTGCATCAAATGAATAAATATTTACCTCATGCATACATTCTAAAACACACTAAAAGCAACAAATAGTTTATATACACAAGAACATAAAACAAATAAAGGGAAACCAACAAAGGAGAAAGTCATGATAAAACATTGCACAAGATTAAATGGCCTAACTCTCTAAAAACAGTCCCCAGTGGAGTCGCCAACTGTCGCAACCTACCCTTCGGCGGGAGGGCGACGCGTGACTCGCGGGATGCGTGTTCCACGAAAGGAATACGCGCGGAGTCGCCACCAACGTTTATTTGAGGAAAACGTCGGAAAAACCGGAAAAGACGCGATCTACGAACTTTAAGTGAAAGGTTCGGGAGTTGTATTTATGCACGGGGAAGGTATTAGCACCCCACACGTCCGCCCCAAGGGACGACAGCCTTTAATCGAATGTGCAAACATGACTTTGATTTTTTATGTTCCCTTTTTATGTCTCTATATCCTTTATACCCTTTTTATATTTTCTCTTTTTGTGGTCGACAAGGGTGTTTCCCTTTGCTCCTACGTATTCCTCAATTTGAGATGAGAAAATCAGACCTACGTAGTTCTTTTTTATCAAGTGATTCTTTTTTACTTTAAGAGGTGATCATTTTAAGGCGTTGGACCTTAAAAATGATCTATTTTACTTACTGAGAAAATGAAATGACAAACTTCAAAAGCCTATTTTTATGGACGAGCTTGACTAGGCGAATTGATTTTAGCCTTTAGTTTCACTTTAGTTATTAATCAATTCGATTAAGAATGAGAAATCCCAAAGAGAAAACGTCCGATTGATTTTCCGCTTTATTTTACTAAAAAGATGTTTTTTTATTATTATATTGGT